>NC_048601.1:5709755-5747255 GCF_003668045.3 Cricetulus griseus
CTCACACACTTAGAATGGCCTCTGTGCACTAAAAGTTTCACTCTGTGACTTTCTCATCACTGGAAAGCAACCAAAACTCATCACTCCCAACTCTGCTAGGTGGATATTTAAAGTGCTATTCATTTCCCAATGAAGTATTGAGTGCAAGGAAGAGTGGAAGTTGAGTTCAGTTAGACCTCTGTCTTGTATTGATGACTAGATGATCTACACAGTTGGCCATGTCTGAGTTGTTTCTGGTTTTCCTTCTGGTGTATCCTAGGACATCAGCAACACTATATTTTTTTAATCTGTCCCTAAATCCTAGTGATGATTTAATTGACTAAACTGATGAGACTATCCCATGGTGTTCAGCAGGCCTTGGTGAGTCTTTAGTAATGTTTGTAGAAGTGTTACCTACTGGAAACTAGGGAAGCTACATTAGGATGAGAAGATGTGGACACCTCAGTGTAGAAATACGCTCAGTTATTCCATAGAAAATGCTACTGGAGAAACCCTTCTGAAGACCTGCATTTGCCTGTGTGTTTGGTCCTTTTTACTTCGACATTGGCGGAGATCTGGTTTTGTTGCATGAAGGCTGGTGGCAGCCCTGTGTCCATGAATAGGGTCAGAGGAGAGGCTCCCAATCAAAAAGAGAAATATTGGATTTAAAAAAAAAAAGCTAATTTGTCACTTCAGTCATCGAATATGAACTGAAGAGACTTCTAGCCCTTAAAATCCTTTTTCTCCCTCTTTTTATTGCTTGGAATCTTAAAAGCTTTATCATTTGCAGTCATAAAATGAAAATATACACCAAACCCTCAAAGGGTAAGTATGAAATTAAATTATATTTAGGCAGCTGTAACCTTTTAAAACGATCGGATTCCAGTTAATGTATTTCTTCCTGTTCCGAGTGCTGCCATGGTGTTTGATGGTGGGAAGCAGTCCAAAGGGCATTGGGAGATAATAAATTCACTGTAAATTTCACCCCAAGGCATGTCTCCATACACCAAGGCCTCCATTTAGCAAGGCTGACCTAAAACTCTTGTCACATCCAAAGGTCATTTAGGTTGGAGTTGGTGTGTCCCATCTATCTTTCGTTAATGTAAAGAGTGACAGTTGGAGCAAGATGGAGCTCATAAACAGTCATCAGAACATGAACAAGAAGCCAGCACTGGATTGGGAGGGGAACTGAGGACAGAGCTCCCCTCTGCAGACTGGCAGCAGCCTTGCTTCTTGCAAAGTCGGGAAGAGTTCACATAGCAGTGGACTTCCTGGCCTGTGTTTCAGAGCAATCCTGTAACTGGAAAAGACATCTGAGGGTTGGTTGATTTAAAATCAGGCACCTTTCTCTCATTTTTATATAATTTGTTTCTAGTGTAATGGATTGATATGTATAATATCATACACACACATACATACATACATACATATATATATATATATATATATATATATATATGTGAGAGAGAGAGAGAGAGAGAGAGAGAGAGAGAGAGAGAGAGGGAGAGAGAGAGTTCTCCAGCCTCCAGCCTCTGTTCTTAAGTTGTTTCTATAAGCAAAGCAGACCAACAATTTGTTCTTTTGTGCCTGGTTTACATAGCACATGGTGTTTTCCAGTTTCAAGCTTCATGTTACCACCTGCATCTCCCAATTATCTGTGTGTGTGTGTGTGTGTGTGTGTGTGTGTGTGTGTGTGTGTGTGATGCTTACCACTGAGCTATGGCCACAGACAGTCCTTTAATTTTACAATCTTAAAACTGACTTCAGTGTTTTCAAGATCAGCATGTATTAGCAAATGCTAAGACTTAAAGACACATATGAATTCCCAGTCACTGGCCATAAGTAATAAATGTTATCAGGTAGAGAAACACTTGGCAGTGCTAAATACAGATTAGGTAAGGTTAAATCTATGCAAGTCTTTCTGGAGATTAAAGTTAGAAAGAACTTCTCGTGATATCATGGGCTACCATTCTCTGATGTGCCCCAAGTGTTAAGGACAGGGCTTGATGCAGAATGGGCACCCGGTTGGTTACATGTCTGCTGGAGGCAGTCAGCGTAAGGGGGGAGTGCAGAAATTAAAGTAGCTGGTTGTTTCTCTGGGTGAGTTTGATGTGATGAGAAATGTGATGTGTGCCACTGAAAGACTTGCCGGGGTCTGAAAATATAACAGAAAATAGAAATACAAAGGATGCAGGGTTCTGTGGCAGTGGTGTTTCCCCTAATTAGTTCACATTACTTTTATTCAGGGTTTATGAGGAGGAGTGGAAACAGGGACTAAGGAGTCATATGATAAAATTATTAGTGGGAATTATACGTGGAGACCAGGTCTTTAACTGAAGATGAGATAGTGCTAAAAAAACAAATGCATGGATGGTCATATAATTGGTGTGGGATCAATTTTAAATATAATACACACACACACACACACACACACACACACACACACACACACATCAGTTAAAAGTGGGTCATTGGAGGTGGAGGTGAAGCAAAACCTTGGGCATCTTCTCTCCCCTTTACCTGCAGGCTGCTCAAGCAAGAGTGTTAATCACGCACTCCCCTTTCTTGTTGCTGTAGCTGTAGCCTCTCCTCTGCAGGCACCACCCCTTCCCTGCAGCTCAGGGTTCCCACCCACACTGTGAACCTGGCAAGCCTTTTGCTAGTGCCCTGTTATCTGCTGATGATCTGTAGAGTTCAATCAGCTTGCAGTGCCTCTCCCCATCCACACATGGGCCCAGTCTGCAGAACCATAGCATTGGTCTCTTTTGTATATCCTCCTGGAGCTCTTCTACCATGGGGAACTTACACGTTTCCAGTGTGACATATTCTTGTGACTATTTTTGTTAATGACTTTCTTGATCCACCTTAAGTGTTGAAAAGTGTGGAGCATCCTAAATCGTTCCAGTGATGAAGGAAAGACAATAACACACTATTGTTGTTTCCCTTTCATGTATTACATTTCATTAGAGAATATTTGAGACATTTATTTTTAAATTAAAAAGCAAAAAAGAAAAACAAACTAAAGCGTTTTTACTGGCAGTAGCCAAGAGGAAAAAGGCAGATGAATGGTGCTGAGGAAGTTTCTCTTGGGCGTGTTTCTCTTTCCTGTCCTGTGTCCTCAATGCTGAGGTTGTCATCTGTGCAGCCTAGCCTCCTCTGAACCCATCTTATCACCTCTCCTGCTCTAACAGCTTGTCTCAAAGCACACAGACCCTAGCACTGTGTCTGAGTGATGACTACAGTGGTTCAAAAGGCACAGTAAATAAGACAGAAGCTCTGTAAATATGAAAGGGAATTTAACCTCAGTGTTGTCTCTTTCCTGGCCCCAGACAATGCCCTTTCATATAATATCTCTGTGCTTCGATGTTTTCCTCAGTGAGATACAAATGGTACCTACTTTCAAAAAGTTGTTGAGAAATGTCGAAGGATAATGCTTGGACATGCCACAGGGTGATGTTTAGATAATTATCACCGTCATTCATCCTTCTGTGTCCTCATGCATTCTGAAATATATGCTTTCTTACAATTCATAACCAAAGCACCAGCACTAATATTAATACGCAATATTTTTCCTAACATAAAAATTTATAGGAAGACAAAAGGGAAAGAAGCAGTAAGCAACAATCCCTGGGAGGGAACTTTTTATTTTAAATTTAATCATCATGCTTGTTGTCTCTATGCTAGAAGAGAAGGAAAGCAGGAGCTGAAGGGATGTAGGTGTAGGTGTAGTTGTGTCTTCTTCAGAGTCAGAGTTCCCCCAGCCCTGAAGCATTTCCTGAATCTTTGAAGCTGTCATGCTTGCGTTGCCCATAGCTTCTGGGAGAGTGAGTCCCTTGGTTACAGAGTGGTAATGACCACATTTGCAATTTTACATTTTTGGTTTGGATAGTTTCACTGATGCTATTCTATTGGCCCTGGGGTACAGAACCCCACCTTTGTCCCTCATAACAAAGGGAGATGTGCCCCTCATGTGCAGGAGCGTGTTTTCAAGGGCCCTCTGCCGTGTGCTGCTCACCACATTGGCACCTCACTTTTTATTTCCCTGGTTATTTCACCAATGACTTTCTTGTGCCTTGTCAGATTTATGGACTAAGGACTTGGATGCAGCAGGGGGCTGTATTGAGAGTCATTCAAATGAGTAAAGGCATGAATGAGGAAGACAATAAAACAGGGCTGGAGAGATCACAAGGAGGTTAGCAGCACTTAACTGCTCTTGCAGAGGGCCCAATTCAGTTTCCATCACCCATGTTGGGCAGCTGACAGCCACATGTAACACCAGCTCCAGGGAACTCAACACCCTCTTCTGGCCTCCCTGGGCACCAAACTCATGTGCACACTGCCATATGGAGAAACACACACATATATATGTAATTAAGATTTAACATTATAAGAAAGCAGTCGAGAATATATACCATTTCAGAGTTTTCCCAAAGAAACTTCACTCCCAATTTGATGAGTTAATAATATCATATAACGGAAATCCATCCAATGTAAGGATGACTCAGATGTTGGTATCTCAAGTTGTTGAGCATTTGGGGAGCTGTTGAAGCGGTATGAGCCTTTGTGTCTTACATCTCAAATAGGGGATTGTTACAGTGATCCCGGAGTAGCAAAGCTTGCCCCAAGGAGTCGAGTCAGGGTTCCTACACTTCCCATCCCTACATCTGTGCTTCAGCAATCCCTGCGTGTGTGCTCAAGCGTGCAGGCAGACATACTCTAAAAGTGTGTGTTCTTACATGATATAAAATAGTGTACAGTTTAGTTTAATGTAAGTGGACACATGTTCTTCCTGCATTTTGTTGGAATGGTATTTCTAATCATTTGATATCGGCTACCCTCGCACCGTCTGCTGGGACAAAATGAGTGATGGTCATGAATTTGGCCAAACAGAAGCATTTGCTTCAACAGTCTAATCTGTTTGATAACCCATCAGCTTTCCTATATCAAGTTGTGAATATCTGAGAGCCACAGGTTTTTATTTTCTTACAGTAAGCAAGCCTTTCTCTCTTTCTTCCTTTTTTTTTTCTGTTGCTTTGAGAGGAATTTCTGTGGCATTTCCCACAAAATTAAACTAATTAAAGATGAAGTTCCATCAGTGATATATAGAGATATGAAAAGCCCCTGGCCAGCATCAGTCCTACCTTGCCAAATGGAGATGTATTTACTGGTCTGTGACCTCAGGGATAGAGCAGAGCTCTTGTTCTCAATCAGAAATGAGCAGAGAGTCTGGAGCAGGAGAAAAAGGGTCAGCTGGCTAGGTCATGCATCATACAGGGAGGCAGATGTTTGAACATATTGGAGCGGGTCATGTGTACAATGTGAAGGTGGCCCATGGAGTAGAGCATGGGGGGGAGGTGTGCGCAAAGAGATCGGGCGGCATTTTCTAGCGTGACGCTTACAGAAGTTTACCTAGTTCCTTACGGAACTGCTTCCATTTACAAGAGTCAAAATGAGCTTCCTCCTAGCTGCTTGAGATTTATCCGTGTGTAATAAATGAAGGAAGAAGCCTTTAAAGGGACAAGGCATGTAAAGCGCTCATTTATATGCTTCCCTGCCTACAGCCAGAGAGACAGTGACAGCCTCTTGCCCATGAGAGGTCCCAGGGCTTGAGAAAGTTCAGAGGCAGCTAGAATTTTAGCAGGATGCCATTTGCACACCCACACACCAGTCCACCCTTCATTGGCGCCTCCCTATTCCATCCAGCTCTCACAGCTCATAAAACCGAATAGAATAATAACAGTTGGATATGTATTACTAACATTTAATGAGGCAGCTTTATATAAATAATATGACTTAAAGGGTTTTATTCGAGCATTCACAGCATCATGGTTTTTCTTCCGTTTGGGATATGGTTTCACCGTGCAGATCTATTTGCCTCAGCCTGTTTGGTGCCGCCTTATGCAGATTCATAAAAGTTTCTTAATATAAAGCCATACTGTAGGCAGACAAGACCTCTCCAAGACATTGCTATCCAGGTGAAGTATTTATTTTTAAGAAGTGAGTCATCATAAGACTTTCTCTTTTTTGAATCATAAAAGGCAAGCTTCCCCCTTCAGACATACAACACTGTGGCTCAACTGCTAACAAGGGAAGGCCATCTCCATTGAGGACTTGGTAGCATCTCTCTCCCCGATGGCTTGTCCCGCTAACAACCTGAGCTCCTGTCTGGTGCATTCACCTCACCAACCCCTGGCGTGACCTGATGTTAAACTTTTACTCCCACATCCTACAACACTGCCATCGCCACAATGGCTGCTTCCTCCTGCGCACAGAGAAGTCTCCTAATACGTCCTGAGCTCGTTTGCCATTTTAGGTTAATGTGGTTCTCCCCGTCCACCATTTTCCTTAGGAACTGAGTCACAGTTCAAGAGATCCAGTGTCCCGTGAGTCTACTTGGAGTTGCTCCTTAGAGACCAGTGCCTACTTTACCATATGCTATACATCGGAAGGAAGACTTTCTTATTCTCTTGCCACACTGACTACGATCTTTCAGTAATAGCTGTGCTCTACTGTGGAACTAGACTCTTATACCATTTCTCTAACACATTTTACTCTTCAAAACAAAAGTCAAATAAAACACTCATTTAATTCAACAACAGGACAACCCAATTTTATATATATAAAAAAGATGAGATCTCAATGCATTAATTTCCCATAGGAAACAAGAAAGTAACTATTAGGCTCATATAAAGACAAATGGTAGTCAGAGACCACCATGGCATGCTGGAAAGACACACAGGAATCAGAGACCAAGCAGCGATCCCATGTCGTCAGCCTTGCTAGGAAGCTAGGCCAGGGACTGGAGAGGGGGCCCAGCTGTTGAGAGCACTGTGCTTCTAAATGACCTGAGTTCAGTTCCCAGCAACCACATGGCTACTCACAAGTACGTGTGCCTCCAGTTCCAGGATACTAAACACTCTCTTCTGGCCTTGAGGACACTACACAAATGTGACACACATATACACATATAAGCAAACACTAACATACATAAATAGACAGAGTAATACATATCTATTTTTTTAAAAAAAGCACAGTAAATACTAAGTACTGAAGAAGATGAGGAGAAACTGAAATACTCAGATATTGCATTAAAAAGGATGCCAAAGGGTTTGGCCTCTGTGGAAAATAAATGGCACTTTTAAAGTAAACATGAACTTGTGTGACTCATGTTCATATGACTAAGGCAATCCAGTATTAGAAACCGGGGAGCCCAGAGTCATAAAAACACACAAAGACTGGTACTGGAATGTTCATGGCAGGATGATTCATAACAGCCTAAAAATAGGAAACAAAAATCCAAGTGTCCGTCAAATGACCAAGTGGATAAACAAATGTGGTATGTTGTGATTTTTCAAGGGAAAGGATGGACTCCTCCACAGCGGTGCTCATCAGACATGCAGAGGTGCCAAAGGCATTGTGCTAAGTCAAAGAAACCACACCTCTCTACCTTGGTTTCTTCTAGCTTTGCCTGAGAAGTGGTAACAGCAAAAATGATTGACTCCGAAGCTAGGCCGAGGGGTATAATGTATTCTGTTGCATATAGAACAATGCCCAGGGTTCATTAACCTATCTTGTTGCATCAGGTGGAGTATAAATCTGTTGTGTGCGGTGGAAGCATTCTGACCTCACTGTGCTTGTCAGGGAGGTGGGCTGAGGAGGCTGTAGGTTGTCAGATGCTGGCTCTCTCAAGTCAGTTCCACAGTAAGGTGTGAAGACATTCAGACCAGGAACCTTTTGTCTTCTAAGCAAAGGATCTAAGGATGAGGAGAGAAGGGTTCAGGATTAGATCCACTGACCTGTCCTGAGAAGGGGACTGTGGATGGAGGAAAGAAATAGACTAGAGACAGAAGATAGAGTTGGGAGGGCATCCAGTGACTACTGGGATCCTCTTTAAGTTTATTGCTAAAAGTTCTTATAGACCCCAACCAAAAGGGTAGAGAAGGCAAAAGTCTTCTTTACCATGATATAAGGAGCAAACAGACTTAATTGCTTCCTTAACTACATCTTACATCAAATCTCCTGTTATCTGCCTTTGAGGATTATGACATCTAGTAACCACACCTTAGGCCAAACATCTTCCAGTAGGCCTCACCTTAGACCTTTAGGTCTTAGGCCTTTAACCTTGAAAGAACTTAGGAAGATCTGAACTCTCTGACTGTAAATCAAGATGAAACAGAGCCACTTCTATGGGCCCCAACAGTCTAGGGAGCCCCACACCAGGGAGGCCAACCTTGATTCTCAACTTGACTGGATAGAGAGATGGGGATTAATAAACCGTATGTTGCTGTGTTGAGGGAGTGTTTCCAGAGGTAGTGGACCATGGTCACACCACTGGATTAGTTCCTTGATAGGTGGAGATAGGAAAGCATTAGTGGGAAGTGGCGAAAGGAAGAGGAGAGACCTAGTCTGAGGAAACAGTTCCCCACAGTGGTGGCAGGAGAGCTGTCTCTCACCCAGGTCTCTACCTGTCTTCCCTCACTTCCTGTTCCCTGTTGTGTGTGGAAGCCTCTCTAACACAGAAGATCCCCTGCTCTGATGCTCTGCCCACGTGTGTGAGCCTAGCAGCCATGCATGAAACCCTCTGAAACCACAAGTCATAGTAAATCTCATCTTTCCTAGGTTGCTTGTGTCAGATTTTATTTATTTATTTATTTATTTATTTATTTATTTATTTATTTATTTATCCATAGTGATGATGAAGATAATTAAGATATTTTAACATGTAGCTACAAGGACAGCAATAATCTGGTGTGTGCATGTGTATGTGTGTGTGTGTGTGTGTGTGTGTGTGTGTGTGTGTGTGAGAGAGAGAGAGAGAGAGAGAGAGAGAGAGAGAGAGAGAGGAGAGAGAGAGTGAAGAGACATATACAAGTAAATCTGTCATGTTTTGTCTGTATGATACACACTGACCTTGGTGTGTAATCCTCACCACTGTCCCTCTCAAAGCTTGTTCAAATCCCCAAATTGAAGATCACCACTGAACAAAATGCTCTCATTCCTCCATACTGCACCCTGGAGACCTCTGTACCATCTTGGTCTTGACAGTCAGAGCTTTCTGAGCACTCTGTGTGAGCGGTATGGCACAGCCCTTCTTCTGTTCCCCGTGCTCTCCCAGCTCCGCAAAGCTGGGGCTCCCCAGGGTTCAGATGGATCACCACTTGCTGACTGGTATTCCATCCCTTAGCTCTGCCACATTTTTAAACTATTTACCCTTGAGAAAATTTGGGGTCATTTCCACCTTGGTCTGTTGGGGCTAATTCTGTTTAAAATATGATTTTATATTTGTGAATTATTTTTAAAATCCCATTTCCAGGTATTTTTCTTAAACAAGTAGAACTTCCAAGCCATACACTAACTCTGCCTTCTGTGCACAGTTTTTACACTAAGAAGGGCCACTTATTTCTCCATCTAAGAGCTAGCCGCCCATTTGCTCACACCCCTACCAGCAACGTGGAGCTCTCTGGGTTTCATCTCCAGATTTATCATCTTTTAATTATTTGGGAGAGGGCACATATGTGAGGGGTCCAAATCCCTGCATCTGGAGTCCCCAGTGATTGTGAGTCTCCTCACCTGGGTGATAGGAACCAACCCCGGGTCCTCTGTAAAAGCAGCAGAGATTTCCCCCAGTACATTGGTTTCTCTTAATGGACGAGCTATTTCCCCACCTCGTGATTGGAGGTGGTGGTAGAAGATCCCCAATGTGTGGGGATTCAGTATCTCTTATGCTCTTGAGTTTGTAAGAATGGGAGAGTGGAGCATAGTTTATTAGCCAGTCCATAGAGGCGCAGAAATCGTAAGTGTTTATCCACCCAGTGTGTGACTCTCTACTGGGACTTGTGCTGATGCCGTTTTATACGTAATGTACTTATTAAGTAAGTTAATGTTGCCAGTGTCAGGGAAAGTCCACGCTTAAATTGAAGCTGCTTTGATAATTTTCTGGGGAAACATGACAAATAATAATGCAGAAGGAACATTCATTCACATCGAAACCTGCTGGCATGTTTTGAGAGATTTTCCCCAGTACATTAGTTTCTCTTTAAACTCCACATTTAAGTTACATTAAGACATAGAAATTAAGCCATAAAGATAACACTTATGGAGGCTTGAAATTGCTTTCTGTTTTTGTTTCTGTTCACAATGCTATTCCATGTCCCTTCGCTTAGGGAAAGGAAGGAGAGGAAAAGTGAAACATTTTCCTTCTGTATCACATTTAACTTAATGCATCTTTTCAGGGTTAATGTACACTGGGTATGGATCCATTCAGGAGCAATGCATCACAAATAGCAAGGGATAAAAACACTGTCATCCAGTGGTCTCTGTTCTAAGTATCTGTCATATGCATGGAATGCTAATATACACAAGGTATATGTGTATGTATGAATGTGTACATGAGTGTGAGTGTGCACGTATGCATGTGTGTATGTGTGTGCACATAAATATGTGTTTATGTATGTGTGTGTATCATTTTTTAAAGAACTCAAAAATTCCCATTTCTATGCACATATTTGACCTGGAAGACAGTGTCAGAAATACTTTATTTCTGTGTTAGCTTTGAAAACTTAAGTCTATATATTTGCTTATTTTTTGTTTTTAATGTGTAGTGCTTATCTGGAGGGATGACTTTTGTTAATCATCAAGGACCACACAGGATGACAACTTTATCCTTGTACCCGCTCAAACCCTCAGGGAGAATTAAAGCAACCTCTAGGCTCTCATCTGAATAAACAGTAAAATATTAAAAATCCACTTGTATTCACTCTTAGCACAGTTCTTTTATTCTTCTAAGTATTGGTGTTTGGGAAGAACACCACTCTGAGAATAGGCTTCTGTTTTGAAAGACCTTTGTAAGGGTCTGGGGAGGTGCCTCAGCACACATGGCTCTTACAGAGCACCCGAGCTGTATTGTCAACTTTAGGGTTAGGCAGCTCACAACCACTGTGACTCCATCCATCTCCAGGGGCCCTAATGTCCTCTTCCATGGCTGTGGTACCACTGTCACACACACAAACATGCACACAGAATTAAAAATAAACTTACAAAAGTACTTCTAACAATCTTGGGCTCACCATTCATTTCATGGCCATGTGAGAGTTCCCAAATAACCTTCAAGAGCCACTGTACTTTATACAAGGCATTTAAGAAATGCTCTCCTCACGACAGGAAGCACGGCTGTTTCATAGGCAGTATGATATTGAATTTGGAGGGGACACAGATAGAGAAAAGAATGAAGAAGAGCTGGAGGAAGGGCCTTGCACAGGGCATATGTGGCTCTGCCTACAGTCCCCTCTCTGTCTCCTTATCCATGCCTGGAGTAGAGCAAGGCAGCAGCATGGAAAGATCCGTAAAGTTATGATGCTTGGTCTTGGGAAATAACCGGATGCAGGGCCTCTGCTGTCTCATTTACCTCCATGCAGATTATCTAGATGGATAACAGGGAGACTAAGTAGGAACAAGAGACCTGTATTCATTAAAGGGCGATGGTGTCATTTTGCCAAGCCCCCGCCTTTGGGTCTATGCTACTTGCATTTGATATTTTGAGACAGAAGTGGAAACAAAGACATAGGCCCTGCCTGCAGGAGGTTTACTAGTCACTGAATAGGTTTCCGACAACAAATCCTGGTAGTTATTTTTGTCAGTGCCTAGTGTCTCACATCCAGATACTCCAGATGGTAACTAGACACCAGGCTGGTAGCCAGTGGGAGAAGCTGTGTTGTGAGCAATTTGGGGAAAATCTGCTATTAGGGAGAAGTGGCAAGAGCTTCCTATCAAATGAATGTGATAATCCAGCTTAGACTTTAAATTGGTTGTTATTTTGCCAAGCTACTCAATGACGAGCACTGACAAATCTGTTTAACATATCTAAAGTGAATATTGTCATTAATAGGTTGAAAATTCATATAGCCACGAAAGGAAAGCCGGATTGTCCAAAAGTGTTGAACTCCCACCTTAACCCGAAAGACCGAGTTAATTACTAGAGGTGAAAATATCTGTCACCCTCCCCAAGTGATCTAGTGCTGAGTCACTCAATAGAGCTTGGCGGGGAAATCAAACACCTGTAGGTGACCCGTCAACCTAAGGTCTGACTCCACTTCCATGTCCACACACCAGGAAGTATAGCAGATTAGTGATTAGGTTTGCTGGCCAGGGTGGATATAGTTCAGCTGTCCTGTTGAGAGGCCAGCAGATCTTCACACTTTGAAAAGTGTCTGGGCCTGGACATGTGTTCAGTAGTAGAGACTCAGCTAGAATGTGCGGAAGGAAGCCTAGGTGCAAGTACTCATGCATGAGGGATAGAAGAAAGAAGGAGGTCAAAGGGGAAGATGATGGGAGAAAAAGGAGACAGGGGAGGAGGGGAAGAAATGTGAAGAGGACGGGAGAGAGTTGACCTTCTGAGGAGGTCCCTCAATGACATGAACTATCAGCATCTTGCTGTCACAATGCAGGCTTATGAGACAACCTCTCTGCCTGCCTTTGTTTTTGTTTTTTTTTTTTTTCCAAACAGAAGTGTAGTATACTTTGTCTCACAGCGATTTATTACCGTACACACACATGACAAACAATTGCATATTATGTTTTTACAATGAAGACTTAAGTAAATTACGTTTTGTCCCCATTATGCGATGGCATTCACATCATTTCCTCTTGTTAATTTTCTCATTAGTGATGCCAGGTCAGACTCTAATGCTCAAAAGTGTCACTGCTAAATTCTGATAACCTCACAACAGAGCCTGCAGCCTTCTCTTTGTTCTAGTTAATCTTCACGTATGTGGTTCTCATTCCCTGGGCTTCCCATGCCTGGATTTTCAGTATAAATTCTCCTGCCCGTATTTCACATGCGTGTCCACAGGAAAGCTGAGCCCGTGAACCCCGTGCTGCTTGCTTCTCAGGGTGTTCACTCCATGGAAGTCACTGGCTTGGCTGTCATCCTCAGTGCTGACCATCCTCAGGGGGCCCTTTGCCACAGGGAGCACATTCGTGCCCTTCCCCACAGTTACTTACACTACACACTTAGACTTTGTAGATAACACCTAGGTTTGCATTTTCTTCACAGGGTTACAGGTAAAATGAGGTTGTTGTGCCCAGACTCTGAACCCCCCAAACCACCAAGAAACCAGTAGGAAGGACCAGCAGTGGGGCAGGGCATATATTTGGGTAGAGCAAGTGAGGTGTCTGGCAGTCTGCTGGTTGCATAGCAACAGTCTCAGGGTTGGTGCACCTCTGGGCTGGGGGAACCTGTCCTGAGTTGATTGGTCAGCTGCAGCTGCAGAAAGGTTGCTATGCCTAGAGGCCCTCCCAGGGTGGCTGCTACACCCTGCATTCCATGATTATCAGTAAAGCATTATCCAGAGCCTGTCAGATAACTTCTGATTGGTTCCTTGCCACATGGAGGGTATCTGGATTCCTAGTGATTAGGACAATGTCGGGGGCTCAGCAAATGTTGCTGAGCCAGGGGCCTACCTCTTGCTGGGTCTTTTCTGCAGCCTGTCATGGCTGCCAAAGGAGGGGGCTGGGTGAGGGCCTGGGCCCTTCAAGGTATATGATAGTAACTGTACTTCTGAAAAGACAACTTCAATCTTCCTTCTAAACATCAGACGAGGAGAGAGAAAACATCCCTGAGATGCTCAAGCTGGAGGCTGCCTCTCACCTGGCCCGTTTAGTGAGACTGCATGTGTTAACTTACAGACATACTTCACTCTTCCTTCCTTCCTTCCTTCCTTCCTTCCTTCCTTCCTTCCTTCCTTCCTTCCTTCCTTCCTTCCTTCCCTCCCTCCTTCCTTCCTTCCTTCCCTCCCTCCTTCCTTCCTTCCTTCCTTCCTTCCCTCCTTCCTTCCTTCCTTCCTTCCTTCCTTCCTTCCCTCCTTCCTTCCTTCCTTTCTTTCTCTCTTTCTCCCTTCTTTCCTTCTTTCCTTTCTTTCTTTTTTTCTTTCTAGACAGGGTTTCTCTGTGTAACAGCCCTGGCTGTCCTGGAACTTTCTCTGTCCTCTGTCGATCAGGCTGGCCTCAAACTCTGAGATCTGCCTGCCTCTCCCTCCCAAGGGCTGGGATTAAAGGCAACTTCACTCTTATCTTGAAACTATTAGTGGGAATTTTTTAAACCCTTTACAGGCTCCAAGTCAACAGATCATTAACAACATTTAGAATTAAAACATTAACGTATTCTGCTTCCCTGCTCTCCTCCTTCAAACTCCAACGAGAAGACTTTTAAAGAAACACTACCATAAAATTGGTTATTGCCTGCCAGCTGATTATTTCCAGTCTTTCTGGCATCCATGGGTCCCTGAGTTTGTTTGCATGTATGCTTTTACCCCTTCACACAGCTCTGCTGTCCAGCAGCTCCTACTTGTTTAGGTAAAACTTTCAGCTACTTTACAGGGCCATGGTCTCCTCTGTCAGAGCCCTGGAGGAAGGAGATTTAAATATTCACTCCAGCTTTAAGCCATCTGACTTTGGGCAACTTTTTCAATTCGAATTGAAAAGCATGTCTTTGGATATTTGAACCCTGATAAAAGCTCCATTCCATTTGTAACACGGTGAAAAGGAATGTTTGTATGAGGCGAGGAAGGGTGTGTGCCTTTCATCATGTGGGGAACGTGACGCCTCCAATCTTCAAACACAATACAGTGTTTGAGGATTTTATCCTTTTACCTTTAAATATAGGTGGTATACTTTTTTTTTGAAAGTTGCAGATGTGCCCATAATGATCAATAATCATTGAATTGCCTTTTAAGAGTAATTGATCCAATTATTTAAATGCCTAATCGCCAACCATGATAGATAGATAGATAGACAGACAGATAGATACCTTAAAATATAATGATACATCATTTAAGGGTTAAAACTAAATTTTAAATCATTGAGGTTTTTTAAACATTTTTATGTTTACATATGGATGTCTGGATGCCCCATGTCACCTGTATAAATTGGTAAACTCTCATCTTTATTGCATAGGAAAGCCAGGAATGTGCATATTTAACACATATCTCTAGTAGTAACAACCAATGCAATTTTTTTCAAGGACACAATAAGCGATGCTACATTAAAGTTACAGAATAAAATATTTTTCTGTGACTAGACTGCAAATTTGTGTGTTTTTTAAATTCACAGATCTGTGTATTTTACTAGGCATGTGTGTAATTTGCTAAGCTGTGTCCTGAGGACACAGTTACACTATAAATAACCTCATAAACAGCCCAAAATGGTGGTGGAGAAAAAAAAATCAACTTTTCAAATTCTAGGAAATAATGTGCAATCATCACAATCAGGAGAAACACATCAATTATGTATTTAAAAATAATAACCATAAACTCTGACATCTTCAGCTATGAAGCAAATTGTTATTTTACTCTTTATAATCTAAGACTTTGGGATGCAATGGTTTTCAGTGGCTGAAGTAAGAATGTCATCATTACCCCTACACATAAGAATGTAATGTCTGCGATCAATACTGATGACCTAAATGTGTTTCAATGCCGAGGCTCCCGCTTCCTCGGAGTGTATTTTATGTTACTTCACATGTAACTAAGTTGTAGTCCTTGTCACCAGCTTAACCTTCCTGTTTGCATTTGGCTCACGGGATTGAGATGTGCAGGTGACACACGTGTCCCTTCCTGTAACTGTGGGTTTACAGCATGTTGCTTACAGTGAGAATCCACTTAGCAGAATGTGTTGGTTGTTCGAACAGTATTCTGCTTTGAGACTGTTCTTCCAGGAGGACTATCCTGTGGTCTCTCTCTTTGAGGGCATCCACTCCTTACTGGGTTGCACAGCAAAGGCTCTCTGCATCTCAAGACAAGTACAAAATAGGACACTGGGATGTGTAGAACACATACATGTTATAAAGGTTAACTGCTTTCTGATCCAGACTGATAAACTTATTTAAGGATACTACATGAAGTCGATAGAGTGTTCTCCTCAGTGTTTGATGTTCACGTGTGTATGTAAAGCTATTCTTGAGGCTGTATCCTAAGATATCCTTGTGAAAGTGAAATATTCTTTTAAATTTATCAATTGTTTGTTGAAGCAGCTTTTCTTTGTTATGGATAAGAATCAGTGTGTGTTTTGGAGTTTCTTTTAGAGATGTGTCTGTTTTTATCATGAAGTTAAGTAGTAAGCATTCAGTTAATTTTTATCAGTGTAGGTAGAATGCTCACATACCAGCATCCTCTCCTTCCTTCCTTGCCAACGTGTTTCCCAATTCCATACAATTCCCAATTCAGTAAGTCAAAGATTGAACCAATGCAGACAAGACAAGAGAGTTACTCTGTATGTAAAGATGGTTTCTTAGTGACACACGATGAACTTAAGGGTAACAGAAGCAGGCTTTGGCCAGATAATACCAAATGCTTGCCTTCCTAGTCGTCAGTAAGGCATGAGTGTGATGATAATTTCTGTTCTGTGCCCCTGAGCCTACTATTGCCAAGAACCTATTGTCTGCTGTGGCTCTCCCAAGCAGTTACATTGTAGAACTTTGATAGCTTTGTTTGTTCAATGTTTTGGGTGTAACCAGAAATAGGCATAGGGAACATGGTGCATCAACTGTGTGCTTCTCAAGGGTGTTGGCGTTATGACTGACAGTCTCTCTCTGTCTTTTCTTCTGTAGCAGTTCTATGCTGCCCAGCTAGCCGCAATGCAGGTTTCTCCAGGAGGGAAGCTCCTAGGCCTACCCCAAGGCAACCTTGGTGCTGCCGTGTCTCCTACCAGCATTCACACAGACAAGAGCACAAACAGTCCACCACCCAAAAGCAAGGTACCCTCTTCAATAAGCTGGTCTGTCTTCAATTGGGCTTCTGCTGTTCACTCAGGGGTATTTATTAAGGTACCCTCTTCAATAAGCTGGTCTGTCTTCAACTGGGCTTCTGCCGTTCACTCAGTGGTATCTATTGAAAGTCTCATAGATTGCAGCCACTGGGCTAAACTCAGGGTATACATGGAGGTAAGGCTTTTAGAAGGAGCAATAGCTGTGTGTGTAAATTTACATTTCTAATAATTGACTTATTCACTCGATGAACCTGTCAATAGTTACAATGAAAATTTGAAATGTGCATCTTTGAACCAGTGAGTTTGCATCCTTAAAAATAGATATCTACAAACAATCAAATAGCCATCCTTTATAATCTAAAGAATAATCAATAATAAATTCCACGGAGCCATGTATGGATAAAGTATATTAGAATTTATTAGGAGAGAGTGGCTTCAGTAAGAAATGCAAATGTTTGCCAAGGGACAAACAACTGAAATAGAAACTCAAGTACCAGTAGAATTGAGACATATGGAGTGTTTCTTAAAAACTATCAATAACTGTTATAATGCAGTATGGTAATGGTATAGTTGTAATTTTAGATATGTCATCCATCCACCAAGATTATCATGTAATGACATGAAGATACTAATAGTGTTGGGAGACTATTTAAACACAGTTGTGGCTTTAGAGATGTGGAAACATTCCCCAAGAACATGGGGTAAGCTAGGGGAGTTCAAGATGAAAGCCTCTTACACAAGAGCAGAGAGCCTTGTGCAAAGAAAAGTCTTCCTGTGTGCAGACTTCACGTGTGTGCTGCTGTGGGAACACGTTAAGCTTTCTGTGACGTGAGTGAGGCTAGCCAAAGAATGGTGGGTTTTTTTTTTTGTGACTACTCAGAAAAATAACTGCAAATATTTAGTTAACATTAGAAAATACGAACCAGAAAATAGACACCGCTAATAATTTTTCCACCAAACATCCTTTATTTTTAGTTATCTAGAAATTTGCTTCTGTCTTCCATCCCACGAAGGAGATGTGAGGATATCTTAGGAGAGTCAGGGTGGAGCGGTCACCAAGTATGTGAATGAAGCACGTGAGGAAGATTCCTATTGAAAGAGAGGGAAACACAGAGCATCAGCTCAGAGATGGTACAACGCCCGGTAGTGGAGTCTTCTGGAAACGGGACCATTGGGTCAACTGTTGAAAGACAGAGTTCCCAGTGCCTTTTCTCTATTGCTAAGAACACATTTATTCACCAGCACAGCCTGACAGAAGAGCTGTGACTGTGGCTGGGAAAACCCTTGCACACTGCCAGACCACAGGGCAGGGATATAGGCCATTAGCAAATTTCATCTGCTGTTGGAGGACCTCACACACCCTTTGCTTAACGTATACGGCCCGGCCTGCTTCTTTTTTATCATCTTGGACACGTGTGAGGTGTTAAAGCTCTGAGGCAATTATAATAGTTATCAAATCTGGTTTAATTCTGAAGTGGCGGCATTGTGACAGCTCCTGGTGCTAGCAGTTGCAAAGTGTTATATTTACAGAGACGTCTGAAGCAAAATAAAGACGCGGGTGGAGTCCTTGTTACACACAGACACCTCTGTGAAGGGTGACTCTGTTTCTCCCCATTGATGTATTCGCTGCCCTTCACATTAAGATCCACTAGAGTATTTCCTCTCAGGATTGAGGACTGTTTGATTCTGTTTTATACAATCAGTGGATTTTCCCCCTTACTTCTGGGTAAATTTTTATCATTAATATCTTCTCAACCAATTCACTTATACAAATAATGAGGAAGTATTTAATGCCAGACAGCCTCTTCAACCTTTGCCTCTGCTCGGTCCCCAGCCATTCATCCATCTGTCCATCCATTAGCAGGCTGGCTGGCGATTGCTACACGGACCCTTTCGTAGGTAACAATGGCGAATGCCAAAGCCACTGAAGTCCTCTTTGTTGTGATTGGGAAAGGGCTTAGTGAGCCGAGCGGTTTTATGGACTCGTGAAATCCTATGCATTAGGCACAAAAGACAACAATTGTTTTAGCGGTGTGGAGAGTCTACCACATCTTAGTTTTGTATATGCCTCTCTCTATTTCACAAAAGTATAACAGAAGATTGTGTTTCAGTTACCACGATTCACAGCATATAAACATACATTCTGTAGTTTATCTTTGAAGTGCAATTACTTTGTAAGTTGGCCTTCATGAATTTCCTATCACATAAAGTTTAATGGGTACGCCTCTTCCCACCCACACTCTCGGCATACATGTAAAGATTTAACCAAGCACAGCATTCTTCTCTCCCAGTGATAGCAACAGTTTAGTAAAAACGTGTGTGTCCCTTGTCCAGGGTCCTCTCACATGCTGCCTGCCACTACCTTTGTTATCAGAAAGAATTCCAAAATAATGCCCGTGGTGGCTGAGTTCACAGGAAAAATACACTGAATTAAGAGGGGCCATGACACCAAGTTGCATCATTTGACTGTAGCTCCAAGAATTATAACTGGTAATAAATAAGCAGAAGCCATTCACTCTCTTGTAGCTCAGAAATGTCGTTTACACATGGCATGATGGATATTGGGACTCCACAGAGCTCATTTATTCATGAACATTCATTTATTAGCATACCTATGTTTTTAAACAATCAGCTATAGGTACCTTGGGGGATATTTTCTGGGTGTTTTTGTGTTTTGTTGTTGCCAGTTTCTATGGCTGTCTTACTATCACACAATAATATAAGGGCTTTGTGTGCGTACCTACTTGGCATAAATGGAACTGACGGCTTACGTTACTAGTACATTTACTCTTTGGAACAGTGGAGTTGCATGTCAAATTCAAGGGATGACAGATGGACAATGCTCCTACTGACAGCTGTCAAAAGTGAAGGGTGTGCTCTGAGTTACACCAGCTACTTCCTCCTGGCTGTACCATTGCCTCTGACTCCCAACTCCAGAGGACACAAGCAAAACTTATTTGCAATTTGCAAAATGAAAAAAAAAACGTGGAAGGGGGGATCAAAAGGAGGGGCTCCAAAAGACTGTAAAATTGTGCAGCGTGAGTTCTCTGATGCATGCTGTTTTCAATCTGCTGTGTGCCAGTTGGAGGCTTGGGGAGTGTGTGCGCGCGACAGAAAGGATAATGCTGGGAAATGATAGAGTGGCTGCGACCTCCGAGCTCAGCCTGGAAACCCAAGACATTGATTTCACTTAGCATTCCTGCTGAGAGATCTGGCGGAGTTCAGTTGTAATAAAAGAACAAGATTCTGTTCTAATGGTAATGGCGTATGACAGACGTGTATCACTTTGCCTGTCCTCAGCAGCAGAGAGAGCAGGATTGGAGAAAGGTCAGCTGACCTGCCTGGGGTGTTGTACAAGTGCTGTACTGAGCTTTGAACCGCTGCCTAGGAACGTAATTATTTATAATATTAAATGATAAAGGAAGCTTTAGAGGGCTCGCAGTGCATGTCTGAAAACTGCATGCAGGAAGTGCATTTTGTTAACAGAGGAAATTCTAGAATGAGGTCTGGTCTATTCCAAGTGCATTTGAGAGCACTGGCTTTCCTGTCCTTGATGTCACTGCTACCGGCTGTCCTCATCGATGCCTGAAGTGGCATCGCTGGTTAATGTTATAAATTCGTACCATGCAGTGTGTGTGTGTGTGTGTGTGTGTGTGTGTGTGTGAGTGTGTGTGTGTGTGTGTGTGTGAGTGTGTGTGTGTGTGAGTGTGTGTGTGAGTGTGTGTGTGTGTGAGTGTGTGTGTGAGTGTGTGTGTGAGTGTGTGTGTGAGTGTGTGTGTGAGTGTGTGTGTGAGTGTGTGTGTGAGTGTGTGTGTGAGTGTGTGTGTGTGTGTGTGTGAGTGTGTGTGTGTGTGAGTGTGTGTGTGAGTGTGTGTGTGAGTGTGTGTGTGTGTGTGTGAGTGTGTGTGTGTGTGTGTGTGAGTGTGTGTGTGTGTGTGTGTGTGTGTGTGTGTGTGTGTGTGTGTGTGTGTGAGTGTGTGTGTGAGTGTGTGTGTGTGAGTGTGTGTGTGTGTGTGTGTGAGTGTGTGTGTGTGTGTGTGTGTGTGTGTGTGTGTGTGTGTGTGAGTGTGTGTGTGTGTGTGTGTGTGTGAGTGTGTGTGAGTGTGTGTGTGAGTGTGTGTGTGAGTGTGTGTGAGTGTGTGTGTGAGTGTGTGTGTGTGTGAGTGTGTGTGTGTGTGTGTGTGTGAGTGTGTGTGTGAGTGTGTGTGTGTGTGTGTGTGAGTGTGTGTGTGTGTGTGTGTGTGAGTGTGTGTGTGTGTGTGTGAGTGTGTGTGTGTGTGTGTGTGTGTGTGTGTGTGTGTGTGTGTGTGTGTGTGTGTGTGTGTGTGTGTGTGTGTGTGTGTGTGTGTGTGTGTGTGTGTGTGTGTGTGTGTGTGTGTGTGAGTGTGTGTGTGTGTGTGTGTGTGTGTGTGTGTGTGTGTGTGTGTGTGTGTGTGTGTGTGTGTGTGTGTGTGTGTGTGTGTGTGTGTGTGTGTGAGTGTGTGTGTGTGTGTGTGAGTGTGTGTGTGAGTGTGTGTGTGAGTGTGTGTGTGAGTGTGTGTGTGTGTGTGTGTGTGTGTGTGTGTCTGTGTGTGTGTGCGTGTGTGTCGTGTGTGTGCGTGTGTGTCTGTGTGTGTGTGTGTGTGTGTGTGTGTGTATTCAGTGGCTCATCTGCCAAACATAGTATCATGGAGAATTAAAGCCACGGCCAATTTTCAACATGTCTATAGCACTATGGACTCTTTACCTAGGTTTTGAACTCTTCCCTGCAGCTCCCACTTTGACAACTTTCTCTTATGTGAACCAACAAAGGCAAACGTGCTTATTTATCTCTTCACAAATGTTCTCTCAGCTTATCTGCAACTTTATGGCTAACTGTTGGCGAATAACAAGAAATGAAATGATGAAATCTCCAAGTTTTATACAAGAGATTCTGCCTTCTAGTATGAAGGAATGTTTAGCATACTGCTGCATGATACTGGAATTTGAATCTTGCTTCAAATATGCCTGCATGCCTTAACGAATGTTTAAATTTGTTTACAGTCTAGACTCTGCCACTGAGCAGACTGATATAGGATGTGTTCAGCGTTTCACTTGTTAGGACCACACGTTGTTTATTTAAATCACTTTCTGAAATCCCAGCCAGCCTCTCCATGGAAGAACCCCTTCTCTCTGTTAGTTGGGCTAACTGTCTAAACTTCATATGATAAGTGATTGTTTTTTTTTGCATTATAAAAGTAGTCACCTCTTGGGGAAATTTGAGGAGCAACTTGTATATGGTATTATTGAACGACTCTCTGTATTTGATGGAAACGTGTATTTGTGCAGCAGCCACCAGAACCAGTTAGCTTTAAAAGCCAATGACAACAGAGAGTTCCTGGGTGCTTTTCTTTTAACCTCACCGTGACCCTCCTCAAGCTCCTACTCCCCACCATCAAGGCTTTGTCGATGGCGAGAACACACAGATTGCCCAAATCTATTTTTTTTTTTTTTGTTCTTTTCAAATCCTTCTGGCAGTGATGTTCCCATTTGCTCAGCAGTGGCACCTGGGGGTTATGACAAGGGAAAGAAACGCTTGCCTGACAAAGCCAGAAATGGCCCCAGCCAGCCGACCAGATACAATCAGATCCGCTCAACTGTAATATCCTTGTAAATATTGCTTCAGTTGCTGAAGCAAGAGTTAGAGCTTCGTGGGTATCTGATCCACTCTCACAGAAATGAAGTCATCTTCTCAGACTTGATGGTCGTGTATCTGCATGGGTCATATCGGTGCTGCCAGTGACTCTGATTGGACACCATTTTTAATAGTGCTGATCACGTACTTTGAGGCTATTAAGTAAGCCCCCCCCCCATATACTGGTCTGCAAAGATGAGTTTGCAGTTTAACACTCTTAATTCTGGTGCACAAATCCCCAAGAAGACTTAGTGCTCAGCTGAGGGGGTGATGTCTTGATTGAAGAAGGATTATGCTGCATTTGGAAAATGATAACATTTTTAGTGACTCGAGGCAGGTATTTATAATGCCAAGTAGAGGAAAAGGAAAATTATGAATGTGAACTGACAGCATCTGGTCCTAATCAAGTCTGACCAGCAGTAACACAAGCTGTCATTTTAAGCATTGTTTGATGTTATTGTCTTATTTACTCTCTGTGTGTGTGTGTACGTTGGGTTTTTGTTTGTTTGCTTGCTTGTTTAGTTTTATGTGGTTTGGGGTTTTTAAAACAGGGTCTTAAGTAACACAGGCTGGATTCAAACTTGCTTCGTTGTCCAGACTTAGCTTTGAACTCCTGTTCCTGCTGCCAGCACCTGCCAAGTGTGGGGATCACGAGCCCAGTACTGTCAAGTTCAGCAGGTTTCATGAGTTTAAGGTGGACTAGGAGGAGAGCTGAGGCCACCACTGGAGTCTTTCCCTGGTGTCCCATTTAAAGCACACCACTCAGTGTAATTACCATGGCCTTTGCCGGCTTTCATGCTTCATATAGCCATGGAAATGTTGGAATAGCAAATGTTTTGCAAGTATTACTCTGAGTAGGTCGAGGATCTCAGAGTATTTCCAACAATATGCCGTCTGTCTGCTTAAGCTCCTAGATTTCAAGGTCTGTCAATATCTCAGAGCATAAAAACTCACTATCGGGGGCCAGCATTGGCCTTGGGCTGCTGTATCGGGAAGACATGCACTTGCCAAAATAGTCCTAAGAGATGAGGGACTGTGCTTAACCATTGAATATCAGCATCAGACAAAGCCAAGGGACCACCTTCAAATTGTTGGGCCTGGTACTTGGCGTGTCCCATCTCTCCTTCAACTTCAGAGCAGAACAGTATTTTAACCTCAACTGATTAATGCAGAATTGGAATTAGCCACATGTTTTATCCACTGTCTGGAAAGTCAATTAAATACCAGACTCTGCCTGGGACATTGCTCTAGAGAGAACATTGCATTCTGTGGACTAGTGGCTGAACACCCTGCCTTCGCTCTACACTTCCATATATGTGACTGAATTGCTCTTTGGGTGTTCGAAATGTGCTGCAGAGGCATCGCGCATTCATCTTATAGTCACCCATAGAGCTGAGCTGTCAGCCTGGCCCTTGTCATTAGCACAGCCTGGGTGGGACAGATTTACAGTAGATAGAGCATCATCACCCTGTGACTTTAAATAGTTTTCTTTTTATGGTCTCTTTTTACTCAACTGGAACGTGTTAAATGAAATGTTAGCACTTAACCCCTGGGATGAGCCCTGCCCTTCCCTTTTAATATCTGTTTAGTTGTAGGGAATCTTCGAGAAGCTCAGTGCTTAAACATAGGCTTCCTCAGCTTCAGGGTTATAAATGTCCAAACGGGTCACCCGACGATATTTTCTCAGGACATGGAAAAAGGATAGTAGCTGTCTTTGTGGTAGGAAAACAACACAAATTATAAAGGAAAGACAGACTAGTTACAATGTACACATTAAATATGAAGGGAAAACAGCCAGGAGGGATTGATGTAATGCCCCTTGCATCCCTCTGGCCTGGGCTCTGTTGGTATTCTGATTTTGTTTAGAATGGTTTGGGTCTTGAACACAGCATGGCAGGGCATGTCAAATCTCTTTAATAACACAAACCACAGGAAAGAAAGTCTGTTGGGTGTGTGTCAACCCAGAAAGGGCCTCTCTTGGCAATATTTTATCAACGACAGTGGCCCTGTCAATCTGGCTCCATCCAGTGGAGAGTCTTGGACAGAAAAGCGACATGTTCAAAGCCATGGGATGCAGGAAAGGTGGGGGAGTGACACGGAAATCGTTTAGGGAAGGACAGATGGAAGCGTGTCAAAGGTAACTTGACAGAACAGCACCGCTGAGATGTCTACTCTTTTCCCTGGTGGGGACAGTGTGCGGGGCACACTCATCTGCCCTCCTTCCTGCAGGGTTTCCACTTGTGAAAATGTACTTCTGGGCAGCTGAAATGGTTCCCCACCCTCCACAATTGATCAGGCCCTGGATAGACATTGCCGGTTGACCCCTTTTTATTCTGTTCAGACAGGACGGGCAAACACTGTTGGAATAGACAAAGAAGTTCTAAAACTTCAGAGTTGATTTCTTTCTAAGTCTGTGTACATGCTGCTTAGACATTTTTTTTTCATAAAACAGGAAAACTTTGGTGGCCTTTTTCATAGACATGCACCTAGACAGAAATTTAGTGCTAAGTTGGCAGTAAACTAATATTGTTTAAGTTACTAGAAAAGAGTGTGTATATATATGTACACACAGTCATATATATGCATTTGTTAGATTTCCAGCTCAAGATTTCCAGCTCAACTTTCCCCTTGAAAGAACAAAGATTAGTTATCAATGCCTTCACATGTCACATAACAGAATGAAAAAAATTAGTATGGTCATTCCATAGAGGTAGATGTGGGAGTCAAAACCACAGAAATAGAACTCCCTATGTATAAGGCAGACAGTTGCAAAGCTCAGATACCCAGAAGGCTTTGTTAGGAAATGTGACAATTTACTTAGGAAGGCTAAGTGTAAAGAGGAAGAAGGTGTCTAGTCCAATGCACAGTAGCCAAGCACACAGCCTTTTCGCCTCTGCCTGGACTCCTGGAGTGACAGGGAACTGCTACCCCACAAGCCAGGATGACCAATTCAGAAAAACTCCATCCCCACAAGGCACTATCTTCTGCAGAGCCTAGCTAGCTTTCTGGGACTTTATCTTTTCTGCTGAATAAGAAACAGCGTGGTCATTCTCAAGTGACATGCAAGTCCAGCCCAAACTGGGTCAAGCAAGAAGGAAAAGCAGTCACTCACATCTAGTTACTCTGACATCTCAGTCAGGAGCCCTGACAAGGCTATGTGGACTTGGTTGTGTTCCTCACCTCTGCCCTCTTCAGCGATCCTTAGTTCTGATGCTTTTTGCATCGTCTGCCCGTTGACTCCTCAAGTATCGGTAGATGCCTGTGGTCCACCACGCTAGGCTCTGGGCAGTAGCACCACGGCCGCCAAAGCACCTTGTTCTCTAAGACACCACAGTTTTATGGGAGAAAACCGAATACAATCCACTGAGCAAGTCAGTAGCTTCTTACTGTATCAAAGAAAGAAAACACATCAGGGGGCGTGTGCTTGGGGAAGGAGGAGGAGGCCTCTTGAGAAGCTTGGTAGATGGAGTCGCCTATCAGACTGGCAATATGAGAAGGAAGAACTTGGCAGTGAGGACTAGCCATCGCGCAGGACCCTGTGTGTGGATGAGTCTGAATATGAAACTCAGAGAAAGACAGCTGCCATGCCAGCAGCATGAAGGAGAGAGACTCAGAATGAGGGTGGGAAATGAGAAAGAACAAATAAAAGCTAGGGCATTGTTTCTGGAAAAGGGATTGTGTTTGCTGGCCAAAGGCTAGGGCATTGTTTCAGGAAAAGGGATTGTGTTTGCTGCTTGTTTTGTGTTTTGAGACAGGCTCCTGTGAGTCACATGGTCCTGGCTGGTCTGAACTCACCTTGTGGACCAGGAAGCCCTTGAACTGACAGTCATGTTCCCCTCTCAAGCTCTCCTGAGGAGAGATTGCAGACCTGTGCCACCAGTTCTGTAGGGGGAAAGGACTTTGAATGACATTCTGGGCAGAGTCCTCTTTTGTTAACTGAATATTTTTCCGAATTTCATATATATCAATTTGTGTGTTTATATTGTTCCTCCTCCAATCCCTCTTAGAGTCCCCCATCCCCTCAACTTCTCGAATAATTCTTTAATGGTTGTTATTACACACCCAAGTACATAATATACACATGCATGCATGCATACATATGTACATGCATGTGTAGGACCTACCAAGGCCATTTACTGTTGTTCATATGTACATGTGTCCAGGGCTGACACTTGGGATTTGATAACCTATCAGGGATTGTCCCTGGACAGAACTGACTCTCCCCTCTCTTAGAAACCCATGGTTGCCTGTAGTTCTTCACCTGGGAGATTCTCCCCTCCCACAATGCCTGTCTTGTTCAGGCAGCCATATTGTTGAAGTTTCATGGGTGGGTGAAACTTCCCTGTCAAGTCTAGAAGTCACTATATCACAGCAGATATCTCAGTCCTCTGGCTCTTACTGTCCTTCTGCCTCCTCTTCGTGATGTTGCCAGAGCCTTTGAAAAGAGGTGGCACACTTCCTATTTGTCACAGTTCTCAACAAACTGCCATAATTATGTAGACATTGTCTTTCTTGGGGTAGTCACAGAAATCTTTGTGCCCAAGGCAGAATTCCTTTTTTTATTTTAAGCTCCCAGGCCAATGAATTAATATTTGAATCATCTCTACAAGACATTCTTAGAAACTCTATGGAATGTGAACACTACTGACATCCATTGCCACTGGAGGGACAAGGCAATTTGATTTGACAAATATGTATTGATTGACACATCATTGTCCATTAGCATCCTAGGAGCTGAAGATGGGCCATATAGCTGATCTGTGCAGCACAGGCCAACAGTGCCAAGGTGACCAGGGATACACAAAGGTCATCGCATGCAGTTGACACAGGCAAGCAGGCTTTTACTTAGCCTGGAGTAGTTCCTGTTTTTGTTTATTAGGATTGACTTACTTTACCAAGATTGACTTCGTTGCTAATATTTTCAATTAAAAAATGCAATTGGTGGTATTATAGCCACCTCTGTGTTCTTTCATAGTATGAGTTTGATACTAACATGAGCATAGTATTGATTTCTCTACAATCAACAACAACAACAAGAAGAAGAAGAAGACCTTTTTGCTGCTCAGGTGCCAGGTGCTATGGTGAAGTTCTGGTAGTACTGGTACCTGGTTGAAGCAAGACAATCACAAGTTTGAGGCCAACTCAGCTATAGGATGAGACCTAGACTACACAACAGGGCTGGGGCTGGAGCTCGCTGATTGGGAGCTTAGCCAGAACAGCCAAGGCAAGACCTTGAATTCAATTTCCAGCAATGGAAAAACAGTAAATTAGTACTTACTAGAGTTCAATTAAGAGCATCCATTGCTCTTGAAGGGGATCTGCATTTATATACAAAATCAAATTACTTTCTGAGCAATCTTATTTCAGATAGACATAAACATATCAACATATGTTATATATGTTGATTTTATGTATATAATATGTATATATATCATATATGGCAAATATATACATATGATTTTCATTTATCCAAAACTTTATAACCTTAGTATGATTTCAACAATACCTATGAAGTAAACAGATTTTTAGCTATCCTTTTAAAAATCAGAATTTACAGCTTAACCGTTAAGAGTATGCACTGTTCCTACAGAGGGTCTGAAGTTGGTTTTTAGGACCCATATCTGTGACTTATAACCACCTGTAACTCCAAGCCCTGGAGGTCTAAGAGCCTCTTTTGGCCTCTGGGGCAACATACTCCCACACACATCAGCTGCACATAACTAAAATCAATAAAAACAAAAACTTAAAGAAGGAGAGTTAGTGAAAACTATGCCTCTCCCTTAAATGACTGGATTGGGGATGGTTTTCCGTTATGTGTAGCTCGTTTATGTCCTTATGATGAGCTTGAAGTCTCCTAAACTCACTGTGCTACTGTAGAATATTTTTTAATTCAAAATCTTGTCTGTAAGGCCTGAGTCTTGGCCTCACCTCCCTTCTCATTATAAGTGTCTCATCAAACCATGCAGCATGCAATGCCACTCAGTTGCACACACACACACACACACACACACACACACACATACATACAAATACGCACATACATACAAATACACGCACACACATACACACAGGCACTCTAGGTCTATTGAAATGGCTCAGCAGTTAACGGCACTGACTGCTCTACCACACAGTGGCTCATAACCATCTGTAACTCTAGTTCCAGGGGCTCCTGCCCTCTGTGAGCATTACTTGCACATGGTGCACACACATACATGCAGGCACTCACACATACACATAAAATAAAAAGTGGATCTTAAATCACACACATACTTAACGAATAAAATGTCTGTAAAGTTTGTATAAAGTATCTATCATGAGAGTAACTTTCATGCTGGGAAATTAATATGCTTTATCTAATCACATACTTTTTAGATGTTTTCGGTACTTACTTGATCTCACCTATATCTTATATGTATCAAGACACGGCAATGTCCGCTTTATCATGCTGTATTCCACAATGTGAATTCTTTTCAGATATGCCTGTTTTCATATCCATTCCTGAACCTACAATGTGTGGAGGTGACATTAATTGTTCAAAGTTCACTTAAGGAGACATAGTCCTTTCAACTCTTTGAGACAGAGTCTCACTGTGTATCCCTGTCTGACCTGGAAAACTGCTCTGTAGGCCTGGCTGGCCTCAAACTGGCAGAGACTGTCTGACCCCACTCCTAAGTACTGATACAGGGCCTTACCATAGGAACAGAAAACCTTAATCGAGAGTCTGAACTTCCTGACAGTAATGTTCTGGACCAATATATGACACTTCTCATGATTGCTAATCTGAATGGAAGGATACAGTTACTCCGTGTGTGTGTGTGTGTGTGTGTGTGTGTGTGTGTGTGTGTGTGTGTGTGTGTGTACAGATCAAAAATTTTATGACTATGTGGAGAAAAAATTGTCCCTACCAGATCCACACTGAATGGTGACATCTCACTGTCTGAATATGATCTGAAGAGTTTGAAAGGTGCAAGCCCATGCTTGAGGGTTTCCCAATTTTGAGACATGGCCATCCTATACCATGTGACATAGGTATCTCCCACTAGGTTTCCAAAATGGAAAATGATGCTTGAATTCTTCCTGTAATTGCATACATTTTTGATGTTTTGTTTATCCTGAGTTAAATTATACTCAGTGAGATCTTAGCCCTGTAACTAATATTTAAGAAGTGTAATCTCCATGGCTTGTAGCACTAAAACCTCCGAGAACCCCGTGTTTGGTCTAGAAAGTAACATGCCTATGCAAAAGGATAGTTTCCAGATAGCTGGGGTTTGTGCTAACCCTGTATTTCATCCCGAGTTTGGCAGGGAAGAATGTGCCTTTCTTGTGTGTAATTTAATTGGACCTTATTGGAATTATGCCACCTCCTTCAAGAGCCACAGGATGTAAAAATGCACTATTCCTTATCCTCAGCAGTTATCCTCACAGAAATGTGTCCAGCAGATGAAGAAATGCTCTTACAATTTTGTTTTCCTGTAGATAAATATGAGAGGTTTTTGTCTATATACAGATAACTATATAAAAGTTAAAATTTTAAGTTATATACTACTAAAATAACAAGAAAAATTGTGAACAGTTAACTAGATACAAATTTACATTTCTCCAAATTATTTGCTACTTGCAAAATATTTGATAACAACATGTTCTCATAAAAATCCCAAATTTTGTTTGGCTTGTAGTTCTATTTCAATACACCATGAAATGTATTTTCTGTACTCAGATACCATTGGGGACCTGCACTTAAATCGCCTTCTAAGAACCAAGGGACCTGATTTTTTTCCTAGTCTATTTTACAATTTGAGCTTTGCTGTTACACAGTTTTGATGACTTTTGTGGATATTTCATAAATAGGGGGGAACAATTGGGGGCAGAAATAGAATAGATGAAATGTTGCAAAAAATAAAATTTCTCTTGTGGTATTTTATTTCCAGTAGCACTTAAAATAGCATGAGTGGAAACACTGTTGCGAAGCGTGTTTTAAAAAGCATTGTGACAGCGACAGGAGAATGTTCATAAATAGGTGCAGATTTATGTTTTCCGTACTTCACTATGCAAGTCTTTGGAGGATCAAAGTTTCGTTTTAAGTCGGCAGGAGCCGAGTACTGAGGTCAGCCCTGTGTGTATACAGGGCAAGACAAGAATTTTTGGGTCAAATGGTGGAATGTTTTGGTGCCAGTTTTCATATAGAAGGTGCAACCACTTATCTAAAAAAGTGACGGTTCCGATCCAACTTTGAGAAGACAGCTGAATAATTCTGTCGTTTTCCCTCAGAATCCACAGATTTGCGACAAATGAGAATTCTGAATCTGTAACATTCAGGAGAATTAAGCATTTGGGATCACACCAATAAAGAGAGACCTAAGCGAAGGCTGGAGACTGGGTTTACAAGCACTTGCTCTTCTTGTACTAAACATGGGTTCAATTCCCAGCACCCATATGGAGGCTCACAACCATCTGTGACTCGCCCAAGGGATCTGATGCCTTCTTCTGACCTCTGCAGACACCAGGCACACACATGGTCCACAGACACACTTGCAGGCAAAACACCCATATAAAAAAATAAAGACAAATAAACACGTAGACAGAGATTTAGCCCATAAGGTGAAGCAGATAGCTGCATTTACTTTGTCGATCTATTTTTAAGTGGCTGGCCTTAATGTGCTCTTAATAAACATTTACCGAAGTAAATGTTTGTGTTGAAACAATCCAGTAATAACAATAAGTGAACCATTAGTTACCGCTGTGTGTGGTTTGAGGTTTTACTGTATCAGTTTTTGAAAAGTTGTATTTACTAGTACAACCTGATTGAAGAGAAAGTGTCAATACAGGGTTTCTTTCTCAATCAATAACGTGGCTTCCAGCTATTTGAATGTGAACTTTCAGGCCTTTGCTTCACCACATTATTTTCTAGAGTTTGAGGCCACTGATAATTTGATTGAACAAAGGGAAATGTTGAAGTATGTTATAAAAATATGCTTTGATATGGCTTAGTCTCAGTTCAAAACCAAAGGTCTACTCAAGGCACACAGATCATAACACAGGGCTTGTCTGAAAGGAGATAGCGTTTAGAGCAGTGTTCTCAACCTATGGGCCACAAACGCCCCTTGGGGGTCAAAGGACCCTTTCACAGGGGTCCCGTATCAGACATCCTGCATATCAGATATTTACATCATGATTCATAACAGGAGCAAAATTACAGTTATGAAGTAGCAATGAAATGTTTTTGTGGTTGACGGTCACCACAGCATGAGGAATTGTGTTAAAGGGTCGCAGCCTTAGGAAGGTCGAGGACCACAGCCCTAGTGGAAAGAATGAACCAGGGGATGCCTCATTGGAAACAAATTCTGTCAATCTGTTCCAAGATGCAGACTTTGGAGTTTGCCTGAAAGAAACAATGTGTCTCTTCCCTGGCTTGTATGATTTTCAAAAGCAGTGTGATGAGTGTTTTTCCTAGATGTGGTTTCTAGCACTACTTACAGTAGATGTCCTATGACAGGCTGGGTACCAAACAGGATAAAAGGAGGGCTAATAAGCAAGCCTTAGTACAAGATAATGGGGAGACGCACAAGAAAATCCACAGTTAAAATGCTGCCCCCCCCCCCCCGAGTGCTGTTGCATAATGACGTGGACGTAAGGAAGACAGCTTCTGGAAACAGGATGATCAGGAAGTGACTTGTGGAAGTGTCAACATTGTGGGTGATTGTGGAGGACCACAGGGCAGCCTGCAAGAGAAGGTGTTGCTTTCTCTCTGGATTGTGAAGAATGAAGCATGATTGACAGTAATATGGCGATGTAACTCTGTGACTGGATTTAAGAATGAAAACACAACAATAGGACGTCAAAAAGAGAGGCTTTTGTGCTTTACCATAGCATTCTGGGAACCAGCCCCTCTCCTGGGTCCCCTACCTCATCCCGAGTCTTCCTCCCAGTGTCCCCAGTGTGTCACTTGTTATTTTGTTTTGCTCGTTTATTTCCCCCTCCTCCACTCCAGAGTGATTCTGTCTTCTTTCTTCATCTCTTCCCCGGGCACCTGTGGAATATCTACCACAAACGCCACTTCCATAGAAACTGGATCATCCCCAGTGTGTGTGACCTCACTGAGCATAGACCGGCGATTTCCATAGCAGATCAGCTCTTGTAAAATGTCACCGTCCCTGGTACTGTCGTGTGATTCTCAGTCCTTTGAGGTTAGGCATTTAATAGTCCCAGGAAGCACAATGCATGCCTGCCCTCATTGCGCTGCCTGTTTCTTAAAAAGTAGTGAGTGATGAGAGCCTAGGGGTTTGGATCACCGTAGGAGCATCTGCGAAATGTGATTTTGCCCAGGAAAAAATAAATGGGTATTCTTGAACTCAGGAGAAAACCTCTGTCCCTAGAAAGATTATGGAATCAAGAGGTAGGATTTGTCAGTATTTACCTTTCTAGTCTAGGTTTGACACTCTGGGTTTAGGAGTTGTGACGGCTGTGCTCAGTGCATTGAGACTGTATGTCATAGAGTATCTGTGCCTGATTTACGAGCCTTTACTGTGATATGAAGGGAGCATTTGCACTTCGGTGCTTTTTGCCGTTGATCTGATTATGAAATTGGCCTTGGGGAATGTCTTGAGGTGGGGGACTTGGTGGTGTTGCCCAGTACATAGGCTGTTAGCATGGCATGTAGCAAGCCATGGATTGAGCCCCAACACTTCATAAGAAGTACATGGTGCACATGCCTGTTATCCCAGGATTGGGAAGTCAGGCTCACCCTTGGCTACGTCATGAGTCTGAGTATAGCATGGACTACGTGAGGACAGAAAGAATAACCCAAGCAGGATTTTGATCAGATACAGATTAATTCACCGGCTTTCTGCTTTACCTGAGTGCCCCCCCCATGAAGAATAACCAAGTAAACAGGCTTCTCATTAGATTTACTAGTTTGGTTATATTGTTTATAGTCCAGGATAAGTTTTAGATGATAAAATTTTGTTTTCCTGCTTGTTAATATTTTTGAGACTCTGTTCTTGTATGGCAAATGACCTTTTAAGGTAAAAAACAAACAAACAAGCCACCCATTTAAAGATACACATTTCTACGATATTTATGCATAAATATATATATCATTATATAAATGACCACACTGAATATTATATATTGTACTGTGTATAAGTTCACATTATTAGATATCTAATACAATTTTATATAGATGCATCTATATGCATCTAAACATACTGTGCAACATTCTGTATCCCACATACTTCTGTAAGAAGGTTGATGTGTTTGTGTTACACCATTTAAAGATACACATTTCTATGATATTTATGCATAAATATATATCATTATATAAATGACCACACTGAATATTATATATTGTACTGTGTATAAGTTCACATTATTAGATATCTAATACAATTTTATATAGATGCATCTATATGCATCTAAACATACTGTGCAACATTCTGTATCCCACATACTTCTGTAAAAAGGTTGATGTGTTTGTGTTACATCTTATTCTGTGGGAACCAAGGGACAGATTTATTTCATGCGTTAATCTCATAGATCAGAACGCTGCTTAAAATAGCATGAAATCCTAAGGCAGAATCACTCATTATTTTTTCCTTGATTCAATTTAAGCAGAATGAAAACAGGAAAGACTTTACTGAGAGTTAGATGATTGTTCAGTGTGTGAGAGTCTGCTGTGGGTTCTAGTGTGAAGACCAGAGATCAAATCCTTTCCACATCTGTGTAGCCCCAGCACTGGGAGGACCCTGGGTTTTGTAGAGAGACAGCATCCTGGTTCAGTGACAGACCTCATCTTGAAAGTAAGATAGAAAAATGATTAATGAATACAGCTCAGTGTCCAACTCTGGTCCCAACACCAACCTGCATTAGCAGTGAGCACACCACGTGCATATGCATATATATATATATATATATATATATGTATATATATATATATATACACACACACACACACACACAGTTCTGTAATGATGTCATTGTAGTTGCTTTATAAAATCTTGTATGCTATTCAGACTGGGAAATATATTATTCTCCTAATGGTATGTATGGGCTGTGAGAAATTAAACACGAAGCATTACAGCTGAGTTTCATGACACATTAATTATTTTAATTGGCTATTTCTTAAATGAAAAACTGATAAATCAGTCTTGCCTTGTCTCATGTCCCATGACATGCTTATGCAGAATAGACACTTGAGATCATTATTCTCTGAGAACATTCATACAAAGCCAAGATCATTACAAATTAAATCAAAGTCTTACCTAATACCAATTCTCACCTTCAGTATCTTGAGAAAAAAATTTGTCCCCAGAATTTGTCATAAAACCTCTCCTTAGCTGGCATTCTGCATAAACAGCTGACACTTATTGGAACCTTTTAATAACACCTGGCTTCTCCTGTCACTGCCATGAAGGAAGAGGATGCCTTAATGACTCTGTTGAGGTTGTCAATGAGATGAGGGGTTGGCACTTGTCAGTCCTAAGTCACTATCAAGTGGCCTCTGCATGCCTGGGAACCACATTGCTGGACACCAGCCTGGAATGAACCCAGACAACCTTTGGCTTATCCAGTGAGCGACTTAAGGTCCGAACCACCCTCCCAGTCCCTGAAATGTCCCTCCTGTCTTAGTGACCCTAGTGTAAACTGACACATTTATGTAGAAACAAAACTAGATATGGAAAAAATAAGCCTGTTCCTGTAGAGATGGCTCAGTAGGTTCCTTGCAGAAAACCCAAGTTTAGTTCCCAGCACTGGCATTGGGTAGCCTACAAAATTCTGCAGCTTCAGCTCCATAGGATTTGGTACCCTTTAGTGGCATTGCCACAGTTTAGAGAGATACATATAATAATAGACTTTTTAATAAAATTAAAAAGGAAGCCAAGTAAAATAATGGACTTGTGACTTTTACAGTGTTTATCTACTTTGAATATTTCATATTTTAATAAAAATCTATACACATGTTACCTAAATTGAGCTTGTTTGTGGTGGTGCTACTCTTTTTAAAAGATTGATTAGCACGTCTTTCCCCTTGGGAAGGTTGGCTACCTGGGAGAAGACAGCTACAGAGCTTTAAGCTCAGAGGCTCTGTGTGGGAAGAGAAATAAGAGCACAGGAAGGAGCTTTGCAGCTTGTAAGATTGACTATAGAGGGGAGAGGAAAGGGCCAAGGCTGTGGAGACTGAGATCCCACAGTGGTATAGGGGTTCGATCCATTTCAGCAGTCAGTAAATAGAGTGCATAGTAGTTACAAATCAGCAACTAAACTAAAACAGCTATATAGTTATTAAAACAAATGTAAACATTTGTGAGTATTTTATATGTAAAACTCATTAAGCATATGCCTTATAACCTCAAAATACTCCTCCAAATAGTTACATAACAGTGCCTTATCGATTTACTTCTTGGAAACTGGCTTTCTCTGTGACAAAATCTATAGAAAATTCTCTTAATTTCCTTTGGATAAGGGAGAAATCTGTAAAAAGTGCCCAGATTTATGGTTTTTATCTATTTTTCTAATATGTTGGTTATAAAAGGAAGGGAAGAGGAAAGCTCTGTTAGTTATAGTTGGGAAATAATTGCTTCTGATGAAGGTAGTGGGAAAATTTAAAGCAATTTAGTGTTCCTTTGGTCTTCAGTTTTGTGTTGCTTTGGTGGTGGCCAGGATTGAGTTCACAGCCCCACAGACCCAAAGTATTAGAGGATAGACTATAGTCTCAGTTCCCCTTGTAAAGGCATTTCTAATAAAAATTAATATCCAGTCCCTAAGAACATTTTCTTAGGACTTTGTGTTCCAATCAATTATGCATTGATACATATACCTGCATTTTCAGAATACTAAATTATAAGTGTAAGGATTCCCCCATGAGAAAAAATTTCAAGTTTTTGTAATATGTTCTAAAACTGCAATGAACAACTGGATTTGGGTCTAGGTTTTGGACACCATAGTTATATAGAATTCATTATAAAAATTCAAAACAATAAAATGTAGACATTTTTGTTTCTAAAATAACTTTTCATTCATGATGATTTTTCATTAACCATTAAAATTCTTTAGCAGTTCATGCTAGTCTTAAGATGTTTTAATATCTAGAGTCCAAACTTCCCTCCTATGGTGCATCCCTGTGTTGGGCGTAGGTAGTAAAAGACAGTGATGGCACATTTAAAAGATTAATTCCCATGTGAAGAATAAAGAAGTTGTGCTGGGCATCTGGCACAATAACCCCTTAGCTGACGCCTCTGAGTCAGTGACCTCAAACCTTCAACTTTCTGGGGACAAGAGAAGGGAGCAAGGCTCTGAAGTCTGAGATTCCAGAGAAAAAAAGAGTTCACTTGAAGACCCCCAAAATGTCGAAGGAATAAATTTTTCAGTTGGTATTGTTTGCTTTCTGTAACTCCCCCCCCCAAAAGTGACATTTGCTCAGTGTGTATTATAGACATGCAGATGTAACAATTCTTAACAAAGACTTTAGCAGGAGTTGCTCATTGTTCATCTCAACCGTGTCCCTAATTAATGGTTAATACTATTTCACCTCCCCCTCTTCTGCTCGCTGTATTTGTGAGCTTCAGTATAGTTGACATGCTGATCCATAGCCTCAGGAAAAGAAAACGTCTTCTAAAGTACAGGGGTGTTTGGATCACCCATGAGGAGAACTTTAAAGGGAAAAGCTTTCTGAAAAGAAAAAAGTCTGATGCCTTTATTTCATCACTATAAATCAAGAGTGATGTCACACGATTCTGCCCAGATTCCCTGGCCTTCTGTTTCCTGTGTCTTCTTTACTTCACCTCCCCGCTCTCCTTCTGTGTGTGTGTGAGTGTGTGCCATCCTTCCCCAGGGTTCTCTGCCTTACACAGTTTGATTCTCACAAAAGTCTTCCAAACTACAACACATCGGTTAACCATCATTGCTACCACTAAGCACTGAGCAGCCAGTAACAGTGGCTCACTAGACACTGGGATTGTTGCCCCCGAGGATCCCCCGATGCACATATGTGAGCCCTGAATACAAGGCCGTTCTTGGAATTGACTGGCGTTTTATTGAATTGCTGATATAGACTTACTATGCCTAACTCCTACCCCCATTGGCAGTCTGCTTATACCTCAGTGCCCCTAAGGTCT
>NC_048601.1:5749755-5804755 GCF_003668045.3 Cricetulus griseus
AACACAGGGCATTTCCAACAACAAATTCGATGACGACTATCGCTAGCATAACTTTAACTAAAAACAAGCAATTCAATGCAAAGGTCCGAAGACTGTAGGCCTAGGATCCAGCTTTAATTGGGACATGGGAAGGTGGAAAACAAAGCCCGGTGAGAAAGGAGCACATCAGGGCTGAGCTCACGTGTCCGGGGCTTCTGTGTCATGCTGCCTGTTCTCAGAGTATCCCTGTCACGGTGAAAGCATGCCTACCCCCAAAGGTCTGGGGCTGTACGTGCATGTTTATGCAAAAAATCAGAGTGCAAACATCTATTCCCGGGAAGGGGCTTCCATCCTAAAGTTCCTTATAATGTGGTTGAGCTGATATGATTCATGAATTTGCGGTGTCCATAGCATAACAGACATCGATAAGTGGAGGGAACAGTGCTTCAAGAAACATGGATGGGCTGACGTTGGCCTGCTTCTTTCTTAAGATTCACTGTTTGTGTGTATGAGGATTTGTATACACACCACATACGTACAGTGCCCACTGAGGCCAAAAGAGGATGTTAGATCCCCTGAAGCTTACAAGCTGTCATGAACTGCCATTTGGATGCTGGGAATTGAACCCAGTTTCCTGTGCAAGAGCAGCCAGTGCTCTTAGCCTCTAAGCCATCCATGTCTCCAGCTCTGATGTTGGATTATTACTATGTTTGTATAATCTTACCCATTTCCATTCAATCTATATAAAAATCAACCAACAAAGGTTTGATTTCTAATAGTTGATATAGGCAAAAATTTAAGGTACTGGGATTTTGAGACCACCCATGGTATGGCCACTCCAGACAGACAATCCGGACAATCGTCACTAATGATGAATAAAGAGGTCAAGTAAAAAGCTAAGTTTGTAATTTTTCCTCTGTTACCAGTCGGCATTCTGCTCCTTCCACTCAGGAATGGATAAAGTTCCATGTGGTAAAAGAAAAGGAAGACGATAAGATCAGAAAGCAGCGTAGGGTACTGGTATCTCAGTTTTGTAGTCCTAAAATTCCTTGGAAAGAAATAGGAGACTAACCAGCAGAAACAATGAAGTAACTATGTTATCTTCTGAAGAATGCCTTCCTCTTATTTTGATAAAATAGTAATATAAAAATCACATTTGATTTTTTTCTTAGACATTGTTGTTTTCACACATGAAAACCATATGCGCCATTTAGTTTTTGTCAGTTTGACACGAGCTGGGGTCATCTGGAAGAGGGAGCCTCAGTTGAGTAAATGCCGGCATGGATTGAGCTGTGGGCAAGCCTGTGGGAGCATTGTCTTGAATACTGATACTGAATACAATAGTGGGTGCTACCACCCCTGGGCAGGTTACCTCAGTGCAGATGAGGAAGCAGGCTGAGCAAGCCATGGAGGGCAAGCCAATAAGCAGTGCTCCTCCATGGCCTCTGGTTCAGTTCCTGCCTGCTTTGAATTCCTGGCACTTTCCCTCAGTGATGGACTGTGACCTGAAAGTTGAAATAAGCCCTGTTCCTCCTTCGTCTTGGTTTTGATCATCATTTTATTACAGCAGCAGAAAGCAAAAATAAGACAGCTTGCAACTATGTAAAAGAAGATGCTCTCATAAACAAAGCTAACTGAAGCTATAATCTGAAATACATTTCAATTTTAGTTGTCTTAGAGTGTTTGCATGAAATGGTCCTGGGGTCCCTGGTGATGGTTCCGTGAGTCTACCTACAGCTGTAGATCTGGGTTACATTCTTTGCTTCATCCAATTCACTTTTTTATCAACTTGTGGGATCGTCTGATCACAATACAGATTCATCAAGGCCTCCGTGTTTCTGCTGCTGAGACCAGAGTTGTTAAATGAGATTTTCACTCTCAGTCAAGTCATGGTAACTGCTGTACTGGTTATTTGCTTGATTTCACCTCTTTCATATTCTCAGGCAAGAAAGATGAAACGGGAGCTTATTAAAAGTTATATTCCACAGTAAATTCCTAAAACATCTCTCTGGAGATTCCTAAAACAATCTTATTTTCTTCTACCATGAAGGAAGTTTAGGTTGACATGATTAAAAAACACTCTAACCAAAATCAGCTCAGGGGAACAAAGAGTTGGTTTGGGTTCCACTGGAAGGTTACAGTCCATCATGGAAGGAAATCAGGGAAGGGACCCAAGCATGAATGTAAAGAGTAGAACATGGATCATGGTGGCTTACTTGCAGGCTCATGTTTTGCTGGCTTTTTGTAAATATACATCCCAGGACCACTTGCCCTGGGTACAGTGCCACCCACAGTGGTCTAAGTCTTTCTATATCAATGAACAATTGAGAGATTCCCCTATCGATGACCTGGGTCACTCTTATAAAGAAAATTACTTGATCAAGACTTCTTTCCCAGTTAGTTCTAGACATGCCATGTTGGCAATCAATGTTGCTAGGAGAGAAACCTTACTTTTCTCAACAAGTAGTCTAAATTTCATATCTACACTATGAAATATCTTATGGAATATAGCATAGACAATAATCACAAAAAGTCACTAAATTGAGTTAATTGGTCACATAACTTTTTGCCTATGTATGAAATAGCAGGTGTTTGTTTGGCTTCTTTGTGTGGTTATGTGATATAAATATATAGTGAGGTCAGAATTCCAGAGTATACAGGAAGCTTGGCTCTTAAACTTTAGGATAAAAGTGAGTATATAAGTTAAAAGATACGCCAAAGCTTTCAGTAGGTTTTACTAAAACTATCTGAGCTTCATGCAATGAGACTGGTTACTTGATAGCATCGAAGGTGATGGACAGGGCAGGGTGGTACACATCTCTGATCCCAACACTTGAGAGGGAGAGGCAAGAGGATCAGAATGGCAAACAAACAAAAATCATCACGGCCCCAAAGATTAAACAAGTGATTTGGAGTATCTATAATGAGATCTGCAAATGTAAATAACTGTCTTCCAGGAGTTGAAATGTGTTTACTTCAGCTTACATGTCTGTTTATGTTTAGATGTTCATAAAACATTTATCATTTGGAACTACTCAAAAAGTAAATAAAATCCTGGGGACTATCATTTTATGTATAAAAGAAATAATTACAAAGTAACAATATTTGTAAAAGTTTCATTGTGGTAACCTCATGCAACAATTGGTTGAATAACACAAAGGAAATTTTGCTTTCCTCCCTGCTTAATGGTGGATTGGGTAGAAATATTTTCCTGACCTTGGAAGTTACTTAGTCTTTTATATGTGAGTTATTTATTTATATCTTAATGTATGTATTACCGCTAAGAATAGAGGTTGGCCCAGCTAAGCTGTTCAATTATTTTTTTTTTCTAAACAAGACACTACAAGTGAAACACAAGGTAGAAAATGTTGTGTCTTCCATGTTTATGCCAAACCTATAAATCTAAGGATGCACACCATAAACAAATAGGTCAAGCCCATCTTACAGTTAAGTGCTGTAGCATCTTTGTTTAGTCAAGTAAACAATAATTAATAGAAAATCGGATTGTTCTGTAAGTTTCCTGTTCTTCATGAATAATGGGCCTTGCTTTGTGGTCTCAAGCAGCAGGGAATAATTAAAATGGACCAAATTGTGAGAGATAATATAATGGACCAAAATTATTATGCAGTTCCCAGCATAAGGATAATGCATGTGAGTTCCTATTAAATATACCAATAGTCTGTCACACTGCCGAGGAGAATCTGAAAGGGCAAATATGAATGACATTTCTATCAAATTGGAACTGTCCACCTGTCACACGTCCTTGGGGCCCTGCACTTTTTGCCTTTCAGACATGTACACTGCCTTGGAGGAAATATTAAAAGTTGCCGTGCGTCTTTAGCCTTCATAAACAATCGAGGCCCCCGTCAGCATGCGCCTGTAATGCTCTCCATGTCTAAAGCTTAGACATGTGACATTTCACCGTGTCATGATCCCCCGTCCCCTCAGATTCATCAGTGCTGTCACCCTCCTCCTGGCCCACGCTCTCACTCTTCTGTCGATGTGTCCCAGCTCTAGGAATACATCCCACCTTAGCCTCCCTCCATCTTAGTACACAGTCAAGGGCAACAACCGCCTTTAACTTCCCAAAGCTCTTTGGGAAACATTTTACAGGAGTTTGCCATCCTGTCGTAAGGGTGTCACTGAAGCCCTAGTGTTCACACAGAGGGTAGACAAGCGTGCGCCAGGTAGTGGGGAGAGGAGCACATGGGACATTACAATTACACAGCAAGTAGCAGTAATAGTCTACCAGGCTCTCAGGATACTCGGCGTCATTGGTGGAGAAGGTACTGATTCTTATCCCAGAACTCCTCCACTCCACCCCTGCACCAGGCCAATCATTTGTGCACACCACTGTTTCTAATCTTATTAATACATATCCCAACCAAATTTCAAAGATTGAGGTCATACTGCATATTTTAAATTGTGTACCCTTTCATTGATGAAGCTTTTTGTAACCTAGTGTTTACTTTTTTAATTGCCTCTTTTGTAAGCCAGTAGCTGCCAACCTTTAGAGTACACTAGAATTACTGGAAAATGCTCATCCAAACACACGTTGTTGGGCCCCACATCCAAGCATCTGCAACGGTTTGCCCTGCATCCAGTTCTCAGGTTCTCCAGGCAGTACTGGCCCATGAACAGCTCTTTCAGAACCAATGGAATGGGCACACACATTACTTCGGGGTTCCTGCCAACTGAGGCATCCTGTAGGTTCTGTCTGAACAGCTCAACTGGGTGTTTCGGGTTAAGTAGACCTTTATACATCTTAAGTGTAACAATGTTTCTCTAAGTCATATACCTTATCAGGTAGGGAACTATCTTACTTGACTGCTTACCAAGAGTCTACTAATGGATAGAATTTCATGTAATAGCTATTAACTTACTCTGTATCTCTAATGCAACCCTATGGCAAATTTGAATTACGTCATGGGTATAAACGGGGACAACAACAGCAAAAAGTGCTTTTCTTTGCAACTCAAAGCAGAGCTTAAGAAAGAAGGCTATGAGAACACTTCTATCCACAGGATTCCTAGATGCATAGCGTCTATAACTTTACCATGAGCTCCTTTCAAACAAAAGCTTGCACTACATACCTTCTTGTCTTGTGCCACCATGATTTGCCTTATGAAGTGATTTGTTTTAATAGCAGTGCACACACACACACACACACACACACACACACACACACACACACACACACAAAGTTCTACTGCCTCTGAAAATCTAAAAGTTACAGTTTGTTTTTGCCTTTTAGTTTGTTTTTCAAGAGGTATGAATGACTAATTGTAGTGAGAAATGGTTCTAGAATTTGCTCATACACAACCACATGTGTGTGTTTGTATGTTTATATGTATGAATATAGTGAAAAGGTAAATTTTTGTAGAGATTAGCATGTGCCTCCCTACTATTTATTTACCCTATTTGATAAAGATAGTTTCACTTTAAAGCAAAGTATCTGCTATTGATAAACATCACATATACTCTTAACTCATGAAATAATATTTAAAAGGAAACTGAACTTTCATTCTATTGTAAAACTTCAGCAGTACTGAATCTGATACAAACAATTGTCTGAATGTTCCAATTTTAGAGCATAAAAGAAGAATAAAATAGCTTGTGGTGGTGAGTGAGCAATGTGGTGTTTTTCTGATTCCCTCGATGGAATAGAAATCCAGCAGAATTGTATCCACAGCTATGATGTAGTTGATAACCTGGGAGTTAACAGAGAAGGGTATAAAATTGAGAAACGCTCTTCAAGCATAGAATAATTAAGTCACTAATGTACTGAACTGGTCTAGAAGAGATGTTCATGCCAAGGAATATTTTGAGCATTATTCAGGGTTTTATTTCATGAATGTTGTGATGCTTACTTGGGTGTTGAGGTAATACACAGTTATCATAATGCTAATTATGTTAATTTCATTTGTGAATTAAAACCTAAAATTATTTCTGTGAAACAATGGGGAAATAATTATTTTCTTTGAAACTTGTGTGATTATTTTATCCAATTTGGAGAGCAGTTCCGTTCAGAGCCATGCACACAGGGATGGTCCAGGTACTGCCTCTACACCAGAGGTCTAAAAATGAAAACAAAACAGAAGCAGCTGACCAGCATCATAAGCTTATATGAACTGCGTACAAATGTCTCACAATGAAAGTGCATGTCAACAGACATTAGCTTCCTAAGAGTATTTCTTTCAGGATGTATCACATGACTGCTCTCCCTCTCTCTCTCTGGATAATAGATAGTGTGTGTGCTTTCTGTTATACAATTGGGGCTCTGTAATATGCAGCTGACAGTGACACCGTGTCAGTAGCTAACCAAACACTGTAATGTGGAGCGTACAGGTTCAGGTCACAGATGGGAAATGGCAGGCTATGTAGCTGTGTTTTTCCTGATGTCTCTGGTCAGCCTTTCCTTGTCACAGCTCATGTTCTGATGACCCTTGCAGGATGAAGTGGCCCAGCCACTGAACCTATCAGCTAAACCCAAGACCTCGGATGGCAAACCACCCACCTCACCCACCTCTCCCCACATGCCAGCTCTGAGAATAAACAGTGGGGCGGGCCCCCTCAAAGCCTCTGCCCCAGCAGCATTAGCTAGTCCTTCAGCAAGAGTTAGCACAATAGGTAAGTCCTGTTTCTCTTGTTCTTGTTGACTTTCGGTTTATGGCAATTGAATGGAATCGTCTGAGATGGTGTGTCCCTGAGAAAATGAGGGAGATGTCATTTGAATTACTACCATAAGGTCTGTTTTAAACACGCAAGTGAAATTTTTAACTCAGATTTCTATGCCCCTGACAATCTAAAAGTACTAGTTATAATTACGTGTGAAACTTTGCCTTTTAGCTTATTTTTTTAAAAACAGGCATAAATGTCTAATTGCAGTGAAAAATGGTTCCAGAATTTTGCTTCCAAGTGACTTTTCTATCACAGATTTTTTTCCCACTTTTGTGATGTGTACAGATATATAATGAGGCATACATTCTGTTTGGGTCAATTTTCAACCATGAAATATGAAGTTTGCTCTGTTCTACTCTGATTGCACACAAACAGGGCCTGTGAAAAGTAGTGTCTTTGGTTTTCCTGTAACTATAATTTATGATGACTTAAGCAACACTATTATTTTTATTTTTCATGCATGAATTAAAATGTACTGAATTCAGCACACAGTCATTGATATGTTTATTACTTCTGTCTGATTAGGAAGCCTCTAGCACAGATTAACCCCTAGGTAGAACAGGATTACTTTGGGAGAGGTTGCAATCTAGCTCATAAATACTAAAGGCTACTCCAGAGCACACCTGTAATCCTATAGTCGAAGAGGAGAGTGCTTTATTCTACTGAGAAGAATCAAGACTTACCAAGAGCACTACTCAAACTAAACATTGAATAACTGACATATTTATAGGCATTCTAGGCTGTAAAAAATGAGGAAGAACTCAGAAAAATGTGCACCTGTGACATGCAGGCACTTGGCTAGAAAGCTGGGTAACGTGGCATAAATTGGTGGAAGAAAAAAATGGAAATATGTGGATGAGGATGGGGTGGAACACTCTCATATGAGATTTTGACTTTTTCCTTCACAGAGAAATGTGATCAGAACTTTACGTGTTAACGAGTGAACAATATTGTTCACTGGAAGCACTGTTATCGTATGTGGTAAGGGTGTGTTCCACGAGATGGGAATAAGCAAAGTGGGCTCTGGAGGGATGGAGGAATATGAAAGGGGATCTGTAAAAGTCACCTGCACCAGAGTGGAGACAGAGGAGCCTAGGAGTTTCAAATATCCATGAACAAGAAGGGCAGAATTGGAAAGAGGACATAAAAATGAAATTTAGTATGTGTTAAATTCCAAGAACAAGGCAACATTTAGTTAGAGGTACTCAGGAAGAACCTGCAACTATTTGATATGTCAAATCAAAGACAGGGTGTTGGATGCAGAGATTAGTACTTGACTATAGCATTTCGCTAGAAATGAGTGTGTCTAGTAAGAAGAACCATGATTTTATTAGCTAATGGTTGCATAAAAACAAGCCTCCAAGCTGCCCCTCACTGTACATTTTCTCAGTTCATAAGGAGAAACCCAGCTACCTATTGCTGCCTTAGGTTATTTCAAACAATTATAGTGAAGATGCTAGCCAGAGCATCAGGCCCCTTTGGACCTAACTGCAGGTAGACAACTCATTTGCCTCCCTGAAAGATGGAAACCTCAGTTCTTAATTGCACAAACCGTCTCCATAGCTCCTTATCACATGGGAGGAAAGCTCCCCAGTGAGTGAACCCGAAAAGAGAGCAGAGAAAGTCCTGGTGTTTGTGGCCTGCCCGTCAAATCCCATCCAGTCTGTTCTAATATTCTGAAATCCCACTCTACAAAGAGAGAATTAAACTCCAACTTTTGAAGGGAAAAGTTTCAAAGGTGTTTTTGAACATATCTTAAATCTACCACACACTTTTCTAGGTAGAAAACTGCTGAATAAGACTGTCCAAAAGTAATGAAGAATAAATGCCATTTATGTAAGTGGTGTGGGGGAACCTTCAGTCAGTACAGTAACTATTAGAAGCACAAGGAAATCACACTAAAAAGAAAGCCTATATATGTAAGCACTGTGGGAAAGCCTTCAGTCAGTGAGCAGAGCTCCATGAAAAATCTCACACCGAAAAGAAATCCTGTTTATGGGAGAAGTTTGGGATAGGATTCATTTCTTCCCAGCACCTTTGAACTTCATAAAAGAACTTCCATTGTAGAGAAATCCTATGCTTGTAAGACAAATGCAACAATGGGGCAATATAAGGTTGGCCCTAAAAAACGTTTCACAGAGAGGTTATTTGATGGTGGCACATTCTGTGGAAGAGCAGAAGAGCCTTAGGGTTTAGCTGGGGTTCTCAGGCAGGTAGACTCTGAAACCAAAGTGGAGTGATTTCACCAGACTCCCAGTTGCAACCGTTTGGAGAGTGGGACAGTCCAGTGAATGATAGAGTTGGCAATGTGGACTCATCTTCTAAATGTGATGTTGAGAAGTGACAGGGTGAGTTGAGTAGACATAGGTTTTAAAATGGAGATGGATAGGTAGGTGGGTAGGTGGGTAGATAGATAGATAGATAGATAGATAGATAGATAGATAGATAGATAGATAGATAGATGGGTGGATGATGGGTGGGTGGATGGATGGATGGGTGGATGGGTAGATATACAGATATTCCTCTCCAATGAAGAAGAGGAGAAAAGTAGAGAGATGCACAGGCCTGAGAGTGAGGTGACAGTACTTACAGCAAAGAGAAAGGACTGCTAGAAGGACTTGACTTAGGAAAAGGAGAAACTGGGTCTTGGGTTTCTGACAGGAGGAAGCAGAAAATTAGTTCAGATTCAGAGAAACTGAAAACTAGACAGAAAAGAGGTATTTCCAAATGCTTTAATTTTACATAGCAGAACTTAAGATGATTTGTTAGCAGTAATTCAGCACAGGGCAGGGGGCATTCAGATAAGAACCTTTGAAAGTGGAAGCTTGGAATCTGCACGTATGTCTCACTGCTTTAGTCTAATATTAACTTACTCTGCCCCGTGTCCTAAAGGACATGAGACTAGATTTGTTTCTATGTGTAGGAAAATATTTGATTTGGCGAAAAGGATTCACTTCCTTTAAAAAATGGAGTTAATAAATGTCACAGTGTTGACATATGGCCTACTTTTAAAATATTACTCAACCTCTGCTTTCTAATAAAATGACTATATACATATAATTTCATAAATTATCAGATATGTATGTGTGTAGATAGTTTTACTTCAACATCCCAAAGACTAAGTATAACCAAGCATTTCATAAAGGCAAGAATATATTTAGTGATACTTATCATATGGCTTTCTCTGTTACAATAATAAAACATCTCCTTCCCCCACCTTGGTCCTTTTACCATATCTACAGCCCTCATATTTTCCAAGGGTTTGAGGCCACTACAATTTACTTTTCTCTTTTCAACAAATGTAGATGTTGAAAGCTGGAACTATAATGAGAAATAATGTAGTTGGATAAAAGCCGGGAGGATTAATGGTGTTGTAAAGGTCACCCTGAAAGAAAAATTAATGCGTTAGGCCATTAATAAACCATGGAAAACTGTGGACCAAAAGATAACTTTGAGTTATCATTAATGACACTCAGCTCTTTGCTATATATCTATTAGCTACACATACGGAAAGTGACTTTTTGAGGGTGGTGGCCGATATACTCTAATGAGTATGTTCTACAAGAATGCTTTTGATTGGTAGATACATGGTAGGCGTCTGCAAAGAAAATAGAGCTTTAGCACAAATAGTCCAAAAGAACAGTGGATGATTTGAGACTTTTTGGGCAGATGTCACTACCCCTGCATAGGCCCTTTCTACCTATGTTTGGCATATGTTTATTTATGTAAACATTCCTCAAAGTACTTCTTATCCATTTCCTTACTCTATCTATTCTAAACAATAGGCCGTTAGGCAGAGCAGATGCTCAGGTGCTCTAGTCCAGCATTCCTATTTTATAGGGAGCTGAGGCAGATAGTTGCCTCTGCAGGAATCCAGAATAAGTTCTTTGGGAGCATAAACTAGCTCTGATATGACTTCTTGCTTCGGTGACAAGAAGCCAATCCAGGGCCTCCCATGTGCCAAGCATGTGCTTAATGACTGAGATTCACTCCTAGACCCCTTTATTTTACGGAAATATTTGTGTGGTGACTGCCTTAGTTAGGGTTTCTATTGCTGTGAAGAGACACCATGACCACAGAATCTCTTATAAAGAAAGACATTTAGTTGAGGTGGCTTACAGTTCAGAGGTTTAGTCCCTTGTCGTCATGGAGGGACATGACAATGCAGGCAGACATGGTGCTAGAGAAGCTTGGCTCACAAGGCAACAGGAAGTGGTCTGTCTCACCTGGGGTGGCTTGAGCATAGATGAGACCTCAAAGCCCACCTCCACAGTGACACACTTCCTCCAACAAGGCCACAGCTCCTAATGGTGCCAGTCCCTTTGGCAGTCATTTTCCTTCAAACCACCATAGTAACTTGGGAATTTATTTGTCTATACTGAGCTCCTTAGGGCAGCAGTTGAGGTCCCTGAGTTGGCATTCTTTCTGGCTACAGTTGCCTCTCTGGCTAGATAACCTATCTTATTGGTTTATCTTTATCCTTCCTCTCATCCATGTAAGTGAGAGTTAAATACCTTCTGTGTGAGCTAATGCAACACACGAGCATGTAAGTGTGCTTTCTGCTAAGCCTGAAATCCTGAGTTCTAATCCTAGGATGTACAATGGAGAATGAGAGACCTGACTCATACAAATTGTCATCTGCCTTCTGCACCCACATTCTGGTACTCACACATAGACACACATACACACTTATACATAGACATAGACATTCACACAGACACATATATTCACACATAGACACATATATTCACACATAGATACTCACACATAGACATACATACACACACTTACACACTTTCACATAGACACACATATTCACACATAGACATAGACACACATACACACACTTATACACAGACACATATATTCACACATAAGCATAGACACACATTCTGGTACTCACACATAGACATAGACATATATATTCACACATAGACATAGACACACACACACACATTTACACAAAAGAAAAACAAGGAAGGGAGGAAGGTGAATTTACAAACCACCTTCTCCATGGCATACATTTGCAAACCATGGGAAGCAAAGTGAAGCAGCTTCTGACCTAGTGTAACTTGGTTTCATGTTAGAACAAGTTATTTCATCAGTAAAATTCCCCAGAGGCCCATGAACACTAAAACTGTACTTAAGTTGTCCTTGATAGGCACAGACTGACCTAAACAGAGAAAAGGAATTATGTCCATTAATGGCATTAGCAACATAGCCCAAGCTGGCCTCAGACCCTGGATCATCACCTTCCTGCCTCCCTCCTAAGTGCTGGGATTACAGCCGTGAACTACTATGCCTGGATATTACTTTACATTTGTAATGAGGAAAAACTTACCCAAAGAATACAAAGAGACCAACTGTCTGTTGGGATCAGTGACGAAGTGCGAATATTATGATTGACAGGAGGCCACTGCTTCATCAGGAAATGAACGACGTCATCCTACCATATGTTGAAATAACTTACATTTGCATGGCACTTCAGAGTTTACATATTGTTGTCATGTTTATGACTTAATTCTGACTTTCTGAGATGAACAAATGGGTATTGTGTATTCAGGTGCTGATATTTAAGAACTCATCTCAAAGACAGAAAATTTTTTAGAAAATCTCATGAAACTCCAACTTTTATTTGTAACTAGAATGTTTTATGGGGTCAGGGAGATGACTCAGTGGGTAGAAAGGCTAAGCCTGAAGACCTGAGTTCAATTTCTGGGACCCACATGGTGGAAGAAGAGAATTAACTCCTCTAAGTTATCTTCACACCCCACCCATGCGCCACGATACTCAAATGTGTGTGTACATACAGTACATACAGTCACACACTCGCTCACACTCACACACACACACACACACAAAACAGACATAATGTTGATAAAAATGTTTTAACAAAATGCATATATAATAAGTAAGAATTTGTCTTGTCTTGCTATCGTCTGCTAGCTCCATGAACTTTTGACAGTTCTGTGTCATGCGCCGGAGCTTTCCATTGAAATGAACTTGGAACTGTATCAAGGCAGATGCTCACAGAAATGTGTGTGCATTCCTTCAAACTCAAATGGAAAGTAACACTATACACGCATGCACTGGGGGAGATGCTCGGTGGTGAAGAGCATTTGCTGCGCTTGCAGAGGACTAGTTTTCTGTGCCCAGCACCCACATCAGAAGACTTACAAGCCTGTAACTGCAGCTCTAGGAGATCCAATGCCCTCTTCTGTCTTCTGAGGGCACTTGCACTTGCGCACACCACACACACACACACATACACACACACACACACACACACACACACACACACACACACACACACACACACGATGAAAAATAGAATAAAATATTTTTAAATGTGCTCAAGTAGTTCATGAACTGGCAAGCTGAGACAACACACTTAGGAAAATGCAGGCCTGTGTGACAAGGAAAGCATTTACAAGGCTTCAGAGGAACAGATAAGCAGGCTGCACAGGACTTGCCTGGAGCAAGTCTGGTCTATGTCAGAGAGGTCCTCACAGACTGAATAATTCCTGCATCAATTCCCAAATGCAGCAGAAAGGAGAACACTTCAGCACATGGGGACCTTAAGGAGACAGAAGCCAGAAAAGTCTTGGGACTGGGGCAACCTCCCTTTCAAACTCATACAGGAACTTGTGAGAGACAGACGAGAGGCATCGAGAGATAAAACATCTGACAAAACAAGCAGTCTTTTAGGCCCTGTTGAAGCTCTTGGGGTTTAGACAGCTATCTTCCATTCAGCACTTCTACAGCTACAAACCACGACAGGTCATCATTTCGTGAGATACCACTTTCAGCACCAGGGCACCAAGAGATGGGGTTTTAAGCAAAAGTTTTCCACATCCAAATACTATGTCTAGAAGCAGAGTAAAGACAGACTGGGGACATATCTCTGAAGATAACGAACCAGTAAGGATGGGATTAACCTACATGAAGGATGGGGTAAGGTAACTTCAGTGAAGATAGGGACCACGGGGGTTGGGGAAGCAAATTTTAGAGCTGAGGAAGGGACACACAACAGTGAAACTTGGCTGTCTGTGATGCAGGGAAGGCAAAGAATCTAACCTTCGATGACATCCAAGTGATGAGATAGGCAACTGGGAAGTTTGTAGGCTGTAGAGAGGACAGCCTGAGGCAGGAGGGGGGTAATGAGTAATGAGATATACAGGCGGTATTTCCTGCCTCATAGGGCACACAGGTAGAGGAGCCTAGGGAGAAGATGTCTGAACAGGAGGGTATGCAGCTGACGACAGTTGTTGTTTGTTTTTGTTTATACAGTATATGGGATAATTTCTCAACTCATAGAGAAACAAGTAAGAATATGGGTGGTGAGCTAAGGGAAATAGATGGTACACTCAGTAAAGTACCTAACTAGTGAAGCCTGAAAACCCATATTCAATCCTTAGAACCCACTTAACCATCTTAGCCTTGTAACATGCTCCAGGCCTGTGGGAGACCAGGTCTCAAAAGTTAAGGTAGATGGCACCTGGAATCACCCCTGAAGTTGAGCTCTGGCTTTCAAACACATGTTCACCCAGGTGTGTGTACACGTGTGTGCACGCACATCCCCCCCCACACACACACACATACACACACGGCTCCTTTTTCTCCTCCCTTGTTAGAATACTAACCACTAGATTTAGAACTTAGCATAAACCCATGGTGGTTTCACCTCAAGATCCTTAATGCTGTCTACAAGGGGCCTGTTTGACACTGAGAGAAGGATGCTCCTTCCTTTCCTGTATGGCAGCCCTGACTGAATCCTTCCCTTCAGAAGTTTCCCTATTCTACAGTTAGCATTTCCAATTTGTTCCTTCTTCTCTACTCATGAAAGTGAGTGGAGTGGAAACACGCACACGTGCACACCCATGAAAGAGACGCAGACAGAGAGACAGACAGAGAAGGGGAGAAAGGGTGACAGGCACAGAGACGGAGAGAAGGAAGAGGATGCAGAGAGTGGGGGGGGGGATTTTAGAATATTTTGTAACAGTACAGGTGAAACACCAAGGCATGTGAAAAAAATGAAACCAAGGTGAATTTAAGAAAGTTTTAGATGCAACTTCTTTTGCATTAGTTATCTCATTTGAAATATTAACTAGAAGTTATATTGCCATTACCCCTCAAATTTTTTCGTCTGGGAGTTTATTAAACTTATGTTTATGTGTAGATCATAGCTCTAGATAGAATTGCTGGCTAAGTTTTTAGACATGTGTACTCTCTTCAGATCCTAGCTCTAGATGCAATAGCTGCCTAAATTTGTACACAAAACAACCCCCCCAAACAAACAAATAACAACAACAAAAAGCAGGATATCACTTATCAAATGGCCATTTCTGGTGTGCCATTTTGAACGCTAACAGGCCAGCTTGCATTTAATTGAACTTGTGCTTATTTGTTTAGCACTGGGGAACACACCCAGGGCCTTGTGTATGCCAGGCAATCCCTCTTCTCCCAAATAACTCACGCCCACACATGATGTCCCTACCAACCATGAAATGCCATCCCTTTACACTTTTCACTCTCATGGCCAGAGTCCTACCACAGGAGTGCCAGGAGGGGTCAGAGAAGGCAAATGTAAAGCCCTTATCAGGATGAAGTACCCCACCCACGCCAAGTGGTTCTCCCTTCCTCACACGGGGCTTCACCTACTCTCTCATCAACTTTGCATTTGTCTTACAGCTGAGAAAATTGGCAGCCAGAAAGATGGTTAAAATTTGTCAACTATCATACCTCCCATAAATAGAAGCCCAGATCTGTCGGGATCCAGTCTGCCGATTCTGCTTACCTCTCCAGGCCACTTTGTAAAGAGGGTGACGGTGAATGCCGTCACGGGGCATTTGTGAGGTCTGCAGACTGTGCTAACTCAGCTCATCTTGACTCCTTTTGCTAATGTTGTGTCATCTGCATTTAAGCAATGACGCAGTTGAGAGAGAAGACAGACAGCTGAGGGGCTGGTGTGTGGCCAAGCTAAGGTTGTGTGCCCTCTCCAGTGTAGCTCACATCTTTTTCCCATATTGATTGGGAAGTGGAACCAAAATTAAAGGAGCCAGGGAAGAAACTTAGTGAGGCAAAAATACAGAGACTAAGAGGAAATGGTGGTAGGATGAGGGCATACATTCTGAAGGGAGGGAGGAGGAGGGGGAGGGAAGGAGGAAGCTTCCAGACTGTCTGTCAGGGTGTCCCTGGGATGATCCTGCAAGGAAGGGAAAATGCTTTGAAATTTAGCAACTCAGAGGACAAGGGAAGCAGCAGAGAGACATTAGCTCCAGCCAGCAAGTGAAGAGAGATCAGAAGAGGTGCATCAGCCTCTCTTCTCTTTGAGAAGTTTGGTGTAGGATGGGAGAGAGACTTAAAAGTTTGAGGAAAAACTTTGCTTGTTTGAAGGGAGGAGATAACCCTCACACTAACAGTGGAGATGGGGGAGAGATGGTTTAAACAGAAGAAAGGTAAGTGCTGAGAAAGGAAGGTGTAGAGCTTGAGTCTAGGGCAGGTTTGGTGACTAGGAAGAAGGGTGCCGTTTTCAGTGACACAGGATATGGGAATGAAGTGATAAGAGGGGTAAGGGCAGGAAGGTTGGTGTCACACCCAGCCATTCTTTCTGTAATCCAAGGCAAGGATGTGGGTTGATATGGGAGCCAGCAGGGGAGGGCAGTAGTTGGGTGTGATAAGACGAAACCGTCTAGACACAGTGAACAAAGCCACACCATGGTTGAACTCTGTAACATATAAATGGCTTGAAGACTTGGCAGATGCCAAACTTAGAATCTAACACAGCATTACTACTGAGACTCAGGGGTCTCTAACAGTAATTCTTAGAGCAGTGCCTTTTTGAGCCTGAGCCCACACTCCCCAGAACTGACGTGGCCTTTGCTGTACGCAGGTTGCAGTTAGTCACCTTTGTCAGCCTTTACATTCCTCCTGTGCCCATATTAACTGTTTTCCCACACAGTGCTATCTTGGCAGTCTGCAAAAAGCTTAAAAGAATCCATGCTTTTATTCAACACCATGTGCTAAACCGTTTCAAATATATTTGTGTTCTGGAGAAGCTAAACAGACCATAGAGAGGCTAAATAGAGTATAAAAAACATGCATTGCTGGGTTGAGCAGAGACGGGGGTCAGGGGCCAGGAGAAGCAGGCTGGTCCTCTCAGGATCTGCCCAAACAAACACGCCCAAGCTTATCCCACAAGGGCTGGATTCCCACCCAGAGTTACAGAATACACTGGGGAGTGGCAGATTGAGAAGATTGTTCAGAACGCTGAGGATGATAGTGGCACAGTAACCAGGCCGGTCATTGGCAACAGTTAATCACTCTAAATGGCCCTTGGTCTAAACAGTTTCTCCCGGTTCCTATTGTGTGTATTTGAAGCAGCATTTTGTTGTTGGATCAATTCCAGTGATCACTCCTGAAAAGCAAAGTTATCACTCCCAAGATCCCTACTTTTCATGACCTCACCTGAAACATACTCAGGGACCCGAGAAGATGCCCCATCTGTGATGAGGGAATCCAGGGGCCACTAAGGAGCCATCTTCACTCGGTCAAACTCACATCCATCTCTCTTGGTAGAAGTTTTAAGCAGCAAGGAAATATTTGATGTGTTTTGGCAATCAGCGGGTCAGACAGAAGAGCTATGCGATGAGGGTGTGTAATCTGACATGATTAGACAAGGCTCTTTAGTACCAGAACATTCATAAAGACACAAAGAAAGAGTATTAATAACACTTTCGCAGCAAGGCAGCTAGCCATTTTATATTTCCTTTCTTTAATCTTAGTGTTTTTCAACAAATCGTGGGATTTAATAGCGTGTTTTGGCAGATTAGAGGATTTATGGCCCAGATGTTTTTTGTTCTAAAAATGGATTAGGGTGTAAAGTTTGCTGGAATTCGTGGAACATGTTGAGGCAAGCCGGTCATTTTCTGTGCGATTAGTGCCTGCCTTCTGTCTCACAGCCCCTCCATCTGTCACAGCTCACCAATGGATCTGCTTAGATTTAGCCTCATGTCACAAACAAGTCCCTTTTCTGGGCAATTTCATATTACAGATCCATCTTATGCCATTTTATGCCCCAGTTAAAAGATAGATAGATAGATAGATAGATAGATAGATAGATAGATAGATAGATAGATAGATAGATAGATAGATAGAGATAGATAGATAGATAGATAGATAGAAAATATTAGCCATCCTTTAAATATTTGCAAATGCACTGGCTTTTTTCTTCTCTCAATTCCCTTCTACCCCAAAATAATGCATTCTGCACAAGAATGCATAGCAAATAAATAAATGGCAACAGTTCAGTTGTGATCAAGTTACAAATCACCTTAGCTCCCTCCCATACTACCCTTTAAAACTATTTCAGCAGACTTCCTCTAAGCCTGAGGTAGGGAGTTTCAGACCCGAGATGGCCACCTGTCTTATTCAGAGTGAGTTAACAGTATCCACGGTGTCTTACCAATTTCAGGGACTTGGTGACATTCTGTGCTCGAGGTCTAGGGTCATCGCTCTTAGGGTTTAGATACACAGCAAACCACTGCCACCTGTAGTTCATTTCCCCAGCGAGTGGATTTACAGGGGGAAAGTGCTTCTTCCAGCCATCCAATAATGATCCAATCCATCTGTCTGTCACAGGCCTGATTTGTACTAGTACAAACTCTGACCCGACTCTTCTGATGTTATGAGAGACTTGGTAATACCACTGCGATTACCAATGTACAGGTCTTAAGCTAGAATGCACATGGCCTCTGCATGGGGGTAAAATGAAAATGTAATTTTAAGTTTTGGAATACTAAATGCTCAATGGTTAAGAACTTGTGTGCTCTTGCAGTGGACCCATGTTGGGTTCCCAGTAGCCATGTTACAAACATGTTTGTCCCCAGCTCTAGGAAATCTGGGAACCTCTTCTGGCCTCTGTGGGTGCTGAACTCACATACATGGACACCTAGAGACACACACACAAGCACACACGTGCACAGTACAAAACAAACCTTTTTTTTTTTTTGGTTTTTCAAGACAGGGTTTCTCTGTGTAGCTTTGGAGCCTGTCCTGGCACTCGCTCTGGAGACCAGGCTGGCCTCAAACTCACAGAGATCCACCTGCCTCTGCTTCCCGAGTGCTGGGATTAAAGGCGTGCGCCACCAACGCCCAGCCAACAAACTCAATCTTTAAGACACACTCAGGTATTGACTTAAAAACTTAGACAAAAAAAAATTTATTTTAAATTTGTATTGAGAAGTAAGTAGACACGGTGTAAGCAATCTCTTTCCACTGTGGGCATTTGGCAGTATTTTTGTATATGATTGCGTGCATCCCCAATGGCACGCTGCTCATTCACTTGTCAGGTTCCGCCAGATCCTAACCACCTCCCTCTCCCCTCAAAGAAGTATGGCCATGGCCAACGTCAGCCTGACCTTCTCCCATGCATTTTGTACATGTGTTGTGTCTCATCTCCAGGTTATTTAAATGACCATGATGCTGTTACCAAGGCAATCCAAGAAGCTCGACAGATGAAGGAGCAACTCAGGCGTGAGCAGCAGGCTCTGGACGGGAAGGTGGCCGTAGTGAATAGCATAGGTCTCAACAACTGCCGGACAGACAAGGTTAGTGCAGGCAGCGCCTGTCTCTAGGACTGCTGTGAGCTCCTAGATGCGCGCTCTCTTTCTCCCATTGCCTATCCTTACTGTCTTCAGAATGACAGCTCTTCCTTGCCCCTCCCCCATCAGCAAGGAGCTCAGTCTAGCGATGGGAAGTGTCAGAACACGAGATTGCACGTCCCCAGACCTTACTGGGGATGAGCATCGGTCCTTTTTGCTGCCAGTTTATATTAAAACAAAGTGGCATTTGAAATGCCATGTCGTCTGAGGGAAAATTTTGCCTTCCAGAGATACTTAACTTGTATTTGGGGATCAGCTGGATTTGAAAACACAGAATCTTCTTTAGTCAGCCTAAGCTTGGATGATACCCTGGCTCCTGAGCCTGTCATAATGTTGCCACTGTCAAGTGTTAGGGACTGAAGAATTGGAAAGTTAGACTTCATCATGACACAAAATGTGCTTTGACCTTCTGTATTCTACCCAAAGCCAGCAGAGCTTCTAAAGTAGCCAGAGACACCATGGCTTCATGCCTTGTTTTCTTTTGTGTTTTGCATGTAAGCTTTGTTTCACGTAGGGAAAAAAAAAAATGTCACTGTATCATGCTTTGGGTGGAGTCTGGATGAAAATGTTGCATGATGACTGAATTCTTATCATCCCACTGATCCTGTAGGGGGGTGGATGATCAGCTATTTACCAATGGTTTCCAAGTCCATCCCCCTGAGGAGCACATAAGTCCTGTGGAAACTTCCCCGAATGAGCAGCTTGCTCTGATGAGTAGCTCTCTAGTTGGCCATGTGTTACACAGAATTCGGTAGGGAAGTGCCCGAGTATATAGCCTGCGTGAACTTGGAAGATGAGCCTCCCCAGCTGCTGCCCTCCTGGGTCCTCATGTGAGTGAAAATCCAGGATGGAGAAACAAGTCCACTTCTGCCCCCTCTCTGGAGGCAGCAGCATGATCATGGTGCCATGCCACGGGCCTGTAGCTCTCACGATTCTTGTAGCCCAAGCGAGACATTGAAACTAGAAGGGACAGCAAAAGGAAACATGGTAGCAGCCCTAAGAAGAAATGATAGCAAGCATAGAGGGATTTATGTTCAAATATTTAAACATTCTTGAAAGGACGCTCCAGCAAGAAACCCTTTCCTCTGCTCCCTGCGTAGAAATGAGTTTAACACTTGGCCAGATGCTAACGCGAAGTGACGGGAGCTATTCCTCGCAAGCATAGCTAAATTGCCGCTATTTGTTAAGCGCTTTGAATTCAGCTGTGGATGCAGCAGTTGGTTGTATTCTGTGAACATCTGTAACCCTCCCCCTTGTTTTTAATCCTCCAAAGCAGAGACAACTCTACCTATCTCCCCCACATTCCCCTCCCTTGTGCTGGCTGGGAATTGTCAAGTGACAACCAACCAAATCCTTTTGGACAGGAAGCCTTCATCCCGTATTCTATATACTTGCAAAATAGGTCTTGTGGTTGGATCCGGGAGCCCATTAAAAGCACTTTGATGGTATGGAAATCCATCTTCATGAAGTTCCCGAAGCCCCTAAGCAGCAAGCTGTTTAGCTGTGGTTACAGATCAGTCATTCACATCGGAGGGCAATAATTGTGCTGACGGCTTGTAAGGCAACAGGAGTACATAAAATAATCCTGGGCTCTCCACCATGGCAATGGGAGCTAATCCTCTCTAACACAGATCAGCTGTTGCTCTCATGCAAGGCTTCAGTGACTCCACAGCCTTCTGATTAAGTAACAGCAGAGCAGCCGCCTGCTCTCACGCTAGTTCAGGCTCATCCACGCCAAGGAGGCCTGGAAGCCACTCTCATCCCACGCCCATACCCATGGACATTTTATTTTGCCTCTCTGGTTAGTGCCTCCTGCTTGAGCCACAGACATTGCCTTTGCTGGGAAATACTCCTTCAACTTTCCTTCCTTTTTGGTAGAGTTGTAACATCAATTCTTTTTTAAAATCTTATCTTTGAAGTAATAACCAGTTCCTGTTAGTGAGCTGAGTCACTGCCACGACCCTCAAAGGTTATTACTGATTAACTTCAAAATCTTAACATTTTTATCTCTTTAGAATTTTCTTTTAAATTTTGTAACGGGGCAACTGTGTGTCTGTGTGGACGGGTGAATGTGTGTCTGTGTGAACGCTCATGTGAGTACAGGCACCACAAATGTAACACTGGAGCTGGAGTTACAAGGAGTTGTGGACCGCCCAACTGGGTGCTGGGAACCAAACTCAGGTCCTCTGCAAGTGTGTGCTCTTTACCACCGACCATCTCTCTCTCTCTGTGATTCCATCTTGAACTTGTATTTCTATCTGTTTTGAAGTGGAGATCTTATGAAATGAAGCCTTTCTGTCCCGTATGACAGTGTGACACATTCCTTCTCTAAAAGCATGTAGCCAGAGGGCCTGACTTGGTGTCTGTATGGAACTGCAGCATTGTAGGAGAGAGAGCCAAGTGTGCTGCAGAGCTTGGCAGCAAGGACCATCACACTCTCAGGCTGCCCTTTCCTGTTGGATAAAACCTGGGTATCAGTTCTGCGCTGATCAACCTGTGTCTCTGTAGCCTATGGCAGGGTGATGATTAATGTCAAACTGGCATCTTTGAAAAAGTGATTATTCAACATTCACACCTACTGTGTGTTAGACAGTTCCGAGTGCTGGGAGGTTGGTTTTCCACCATAAATTACAAACCCTGCTGGCTATTTAGGTGAAATTATTAATTGCATACTTTAATGTGTGAGTCCCATCTATCAAGAGTAGATACAGAATCCAGGTTGCTTAGCATGTCCTATCAATTACTAATCTGTGATGACAGAGTGAATACTTGTGCTTCATGCAGAAACATCCTGTATGTTGACTGTCTTCCCCAAGTTCCTGCCTGCCCTTCTCATGGGTTTTCATGATCACACATGCATCTCCATCCGGGGTCAGTTCCCATGCAGGCTACGGGTTAGCTTGAAACTTCCCTTTGTTGTTCCCAAAGCAAGGCACCATATAAAGTCTTTTCCCGGTTCCAATAGCATCTTCTCATGCCATCTCAAGTCCCCAAAGAATACTATTTGCTACCTACAGTAACCATCCCTGGACTAGAGAGATTGCTCGGTGGTTGCCAGAGCTTGCTGCTCTTAGAGAGGACCAGTGCTGGCTTCCAACACACATGTCAGGTGACAACAAGCTGGAACTCAAGCTCTGGTAGATCTACCCCTCTCCTGGCCTCTGAAAGGCACTTATATATTTGTGTGCACACTCAAAGGCATATTCACACACACACACACACTCAAACACACACACTCACACACACACAGTCTATGATAAGAAGATGGAGGTAAGGCAGGAGGATGCAGGGGCTGGGAACAGAGCAGAGGGGACTGAAAGGAGCCACCTCTAGCCTCAGGCTGTACACTGATCTGCAAAGATGCAGGGAGAGGGTCCCAAGACCCAAATAACTGAAGCCCCATCCTGGAGATCTGTTCCCTTGGGTGTACAAGCCTTGTGCACATTAACTTTTCTTCACATATGAAAAAGCATGGTTGTCCCAAGTAGAAGGTCTCAGTTCTACGTAGCTGTAATTGGCCAGTGAAAACAATTAGAGGTGTGAAGACAAGGACAAATGTTTGCCGGGTGATATGTACCGAAACGCAGGATGAAAGTCATTTTTACTGAAACACATTTTAATTGAAGACTTCTAAAAGATTTTTCACTTCTTTACTTTTCTTGGAAGTGTTTCAACATACCCAAGAACTGTGTGTGTCAGGTTTCTTGGAAACTCTGGGACACAGTGTTATTTATAATTGTCATCTCTGGTTAATTATAGACTGATTTTATATTCAAATAATGTTATCTTCTGCCACAGATCTCTGCTACAGATGACACTGTAGCATAAACCTCGGTGTTAAGGGTGGGAAAGGGGGCATCTCAGGTAGGAAGAAACAGAAGTGCTTGAAGCTGTGCTTCCTTAACCAAGACAGGGCAGACTCTTGACCACACAGGCAAGGATAGCAGACTCTTGGTCTGGACCTGGCAGTGTCTGCTATAGATCATAGAGCCTGAATTGTGCTGTGCTGGTCCCAACAGGCAAAGTGATTACAACAGAAAGTTGAACACACACCTGCAGGGAGAAGCTAAACAGAAAGTCCCCCGATCCTTTCTCTCCTTCTAAATGTGGCTCTACTGGGAAGGGTGAACCTCATGCTGTTGATCTTTTTGGAAACACAGTCAAGAGGAAATCTAACTACAGGAACATAAACAAATAGTATTTAATCACTATCAAGTCAGAGTGTTCAGAGGCAAGATTTAGTCACCCTTCATTTATCAGCTCCATGATTTGTGGATCAAAAGCTCTGTGATTCTTGATTTTTTTCCCTTTGGGTGACAAAATGGCTGGTGCACTTACAACTAAACCATCCATCATCAGATGGCTGAGGGGGTGGGGCCATTTCTCCTTGCTAAGCTCCATTCCCATGCATGGGCCTCCCTCCACTTGCTAGCTTCCACAGACATCTCCCTGGCTAGAAGTGTGTCCTATGAATTTAAGGAAATCCCCTTAAGTTGCTCACAAATCCTTTTCTGTAATGGAATTAGAGAATATCTCTTTCTGAAATCAAGGGACACTTTGACATCAAAGGTGGCCTTAGTAGAGTATAAAGGAAGTGCCAAGTAGGTGTTGGACAGGAAAAGGCAATCATCAACCCGACTATCCCATAAAAATGGCACCAGAGTTCTCCAATGCTCCAACTATCAGCCCGAGTTGTTCTTCATAATCCAGGCCCCTCCCTGACTATAGCTGTCTCAACACTACATATCCAGGGCCTTATGCCTTACCTGTGGCTCACAAAAAGTTAAATAATATCAAAGCATGGGCACAGGGAAACACTCTTGATGATAGGTTAGAAACTCTGGCTCTGTGTTAGCACATATGCTTTCCATACATGTTAGGAAGAACCTTTGTCCTGCTTTTCTTATGCAAATTAAGGGACATAAGCATGCTAATGTATGTGTTTGTTTCTCAAAATTAAGAATTTATTTACCAAACATGGTCTACAGTCCCTGTGCTAGCAACATCGCACATGCTGGAAATTCATCTGTAATTGCACATAGATGCTAGGAGAATGCCTTTGAAGCTAAAGAAAATCCCTTGGCAACTTTCTATTGAGAGAGGTGTATATAATGGTCAGCAAGGCACTTGTTTTAAATCACAATTCACTGGAGAGCTGCAGGAGTCAAATTCATAAGAAGCCCTACCCAGGACTGCACAGGGTAATTTACAAACAGATTAATTTTTTTTTTTTTTTTTTTATCACAGTGGCACTCACAATCTCTCCTCTCAGGAGCTGCACCCTCTCCTGTCCCTTTAACAAAGTACCAAACCTGAAATGACAGTGACCAATGTCAACTTAATGCAGATGCTTAATAATGAAAAAAAAAAAGTGGGTAGTTTGAGAGCATTAGTTACAAATGGTGGTGAGTGCATCGGACGGTACCCCAGTGGTAATTTTACATCCATCATTTCTCACTGACGCTTTGCCAGCCATCTGATGGATGGGACGGGCGGTGTTAGTGCTTCAGAAATGGACACAGGGAATCTGGCAGAGTTATCTGACACACACTCCTTCACAGAGATAAAGGGAAAGCCTGGGAGGACTCTTGAGCTAGGGGCTTTCCTTTGAAATAGAGAGCGGGAAGGAACACAATCGTGTCTCCATTCAGAAGAAGATGCTTTCAATTAACGGTCTCTAGATGGCCATTGTAAATATTGCTGTGAGCTGAAATGAATCATAGAGGCCAAATTAGGACTGCATTTGTCAACTGTTAGAGAATAGCTTTGCAAAGGAGGTAGGCATGCTAGGTGAGCCCTTCAGATGAGCAAAGAAGGGAGAGCCTTCTGAGCCTATATCTGTGAATCAGATTTTATTAGCCGTGTGTGTGTGTGTGTGTGTGTGTGTGTGTGTGTGTGTCTATGAGAGAGAGAGGGAGAGAGAGAGAGAGAGAGAGAGAGAGAGAGAGAGAGAGAGAGAGAAGAGAGAAATACGCACATACAGAATGAACCTGACCTTTTCAATCCTGTGGTAAGAATTTGCCTGGGAACCAATTAAAATAACAGAAGTAACACAAGTGATTAATAATTTTCTTGTATGGAAGTGCACCTATATCACCTTCGTCTTTACATTTGTACATAATGTCTTAGTGACTCTAATTGGGAGTCTCTGTCCTCTGCAAATGTATGTGGCATGGGTAGGGACCTGCTACCTTCTGTGTGTGTGGGGGCCATCTAAACCTCAGATTTCCTTTGCTTTTGTTTACATTTACAAAACCTTCTGATTCTCAGCATCTAAGTCGGAGAACCCTTCTTATGGGACAGGAGTGGGGAGGAAACCTTGAATATTATCAGCACAGAACAGCCAGCTCTCAAAAAGACCCAGGACAAAAAAAAGGGTGGGGGGTGTGAATGGGTATTATGTCATCACCCATCCATCATCCTATATGACAGCCTTTAATAACTGCTATCGACATTCTTGACAGGCGGGTGCCAGGTAGAGGGGCTCTTAGCGTCAGGAAAGGAGTTCGGGCCAGCTACAGCTTTTTTGTTCCAGACGGTTTTCTTCTGCATCTTTTCGTTTCTTTCTCCCTCTCTCTCCTCTCTGGGGGTATTTAATTGAAATACATGCCGAGTTTACAGACTGCAAAGATCAGAGCTGTTTCCTCCAGCAGTGGTAACTATGCATTAAACATTTTGATTTGTTTGAGTTTGAAGTTTGGTCCCTCTTTGCCATTTGCTTCATGGAGTTTGTGTATATTTACAGCCTCTGCATTTAATGGCCACATGCCTTATTTTCACAGATGGCCAGTGGAAGGCTTTTTCTTCCTCTTAGTGTAGCCTGCGCTCAGTTTTGATATGCTTGTCACTGTGCCACTACGTGTAGCTAGCAAGTGCCCACGCTTGGTGGGGAGCAATTATGGTGTGAGTTTTTAAGGAGCTTTTTAAAGGTTTTTTTTTTTTTTCAGTAAACTTTTTATGGTTTAATTTCCAAGCCTAGAAAAGCTGTGCATGTTTTCAAACAGAGAGTCTTGTGTTCTTTACATCATTCTGGTTAGAGAGGTTAGGGCAAAATGGCCAGATAAAATAAGAGTCCCAGGGTGTGTCCCACCAGGCTTTTGGGGGGACTTCCACCCGGTCATCCTAGTGATTGAAACTGTCTCTTCATTTTAGGGCATGAGCAGACACCAATAACAGCATTCCTGGCAGCCTTGTATAGAGAACATTCTAAGTATCTTAAGAGTACATGGTGTAATGCATAGATACAAAGGATATATGATAAAATATAAACAGTGTCTGTTCCAAGGTGATGGAGTTGTGAGTTTGCCTATGGAAATCTCCTAAGTTCTGTATGAATGAAGACTGGCTTTAGTTGGCGCCTCCAGAACGTTATCTTTCACAGCCTAGCCTATCGAGAGTTGTCCCCGTTTCCCATCCATCCCCTCATCCTCCTTAAAATCATATTCTTCCTTAAGCCAGTCCTACATGAAGACACACAAAATAAGCACCCCAGATATGTAGCGGATGCATTTGCTGTCGTGACCTTTTAAAGGTCATCTTTCCAATATGAATTAGAACTACCAGAGAAACATTGAGACTTTAGCACTTATTGCAAACGCTGCCCTAAGAGCTTTACAGGCACACCCCTTCCCTCTCTTGCAAATGAGAAATGCTTGTTTATGTCCAGGAGTCATGGGGACAGTAATGGCTATCGATTTATATCTTGTGTCCTTCACATTTGTAGTGTTTCCATACACACTCTTGAAAAGAAAAGAAAACACAGCATTTGAGAAGACCAGAGGAACTCTGGTGGCGGGTCAGTATTTGGGCCTCTGTCCTTTGGCATCGAGTTTAATCTTTTTCCCAATGAACCACAAAGGACTTTGGGGAAGTGCCTGGTACCTGCATGCTCAGCTCATGCTCTGTGTTAGGCATGTGTACCTCTCAGCATAGCTTCTTAAAGCTTAAACCATAAAAACCTCATGCAGCAGCTCCACAGTTAGTAGACTCCCCCAACTGTTTTCGTATCTCCTGGATGCTCTGTCTTGTTAGAGCTTCCTTTTTCCCCACCACCAGCCTAGGGAACGAGAACCATAAAACCAGTAAGAACGTACCCAATCTTATTTACATTGCATCCCCAGCAGTTCCGATAAAATATGGAGTAAAGATTTTGCTGTTCATTAAAATGGGATTTTAAGTGTATATTCCAATCTTTCTTTTCCTGTCTCTTCACCTAAAACTACCATGTATAATTGAAAAGTGAAGTATAACCATAGTGTGCCTGTTTTTATTTATCAGATCTAGTATTTCTGGACCAGCCCCATGACTCTGTAAAACAGTCTAATTCAATTTATCCAAACTGAAGTAAGTGCTGGCTACTCAGGTCACATTTGTAAGAATGCTGACATTTTCATAGCTTTTATTCCATGCAAAGGAAAAATTAAAGAGAAAAATCCTGTGTTTCTGTACTCCAGTGACTGGGCTACTCATTGTTTATAGAACAATTATAATCGCACAGCATTCTAGCTAGTTCTATATGTGCATTTCTGTACCCCCACCACTCACCTACCAGAGTCCTATATAGATAATCAATTCTATTATTTTTCTTTGTTGGATACCTGTATGTCTCCCATTAACCCTTCTGGTTAGATGTGGTGAGCAACACATACTTGCCTGCAGTGGTCTAAAAGAGCAGTCAATGTCTTCGTAGACATGAGTTGTATCCTGACTGGCTGTGTAGACAGACACTTGAAGTCTTGGGCCCCAGGTTTTCCTCTGATGGCCTCCTCTCTTCCTCATTCACACACCACAGGCTCCAAGATAATAACTGAGCAGTGTGGTGGTTTTGAGTGGCAGTGTTGCTCTGCAGATTCTTTGTGAATCATTTATTTTTGACATAATCTTCAGAGTGACTTTTCTGTTAGTGGCACTCTCAGACTACTATGGTACTGCCTTCTCTCTGGCAATGACACACTTGGGTTACTATTGTTTTCCTCTCTCTGGCAGTGGGCTTTTGTGTCAAAGAACAAATTAGTCTTTTTAGATGTGGACATCTAACTGTGCCCTCATAGGACAGATTTGAATAACCATTATTTGTTTTGCTTGGGACCTATTCCTTGAATTTCAGGCAATGACTATAAAACATAGAAATGATGTTTTTATCCAATAGTTCCCTCTGTATTAAGCACCTACCCTATAGAGTTGAAGTGTTAAAGAAAATGTATAAATGTTTACATTTGTTCAATGTACTGTCATATGGAGTTCAATCAGGTCAGTGATTAAAAAAAAAAAAGTGTAGGCTTTTAGGATCCAGAGACAAAGACCTCAGCCCAACTGTCCATGAGACCATGGATACCTCCTTGTCATCTCTGATGGGCAGGTAGTCACATGGCCAACACTTAGATCCCTTGGGGAGATGAAACACAGCTCCATCTGTTGGGCAACGCTTCATTCCATGGCTCTGTGTCTTTCACCTGATAATTGATCATCTTTGGCCAGTGTTCTATGGGCCACTCTCAGCAAAATTTCTTTGCCTCACTGACAGCATGCCTTGGTTCTCCTAAAACATGAAGCCCCCTTTAAGGCATTTAAGGCAACAATTGTTGTCTCTGCTCTCTCTATTAATCTTCTTCAGCACATTTACACATTTTCAACCATGACATGTAGGATATTGATAGAGTAATCCTAGCCTGTGCTAAATTCAAGCAATCACCATCATTAACCTTAGCCTCCTCTATTCCAGTTCTTGTGGGAATACACAATGAAGGCACCATAAAATTTATCTTACCACATACACTCTAGCTTCATGCCATTACCACGTTGTCTACCCCTGCTCTGAACTCAAATCCAAAGCAATCGATTCTGAAACATGCATCAAATGTGTAGGTTTTATTCCTAAATGTTCTTTCTTCATGAAAATCAGAATTAGTTCTTTCATATAAGCTTTTGAATATTCTTTATAAACCTTTAAATATGTATCCCTTTTACAATTACATTTTTTAATTATTAATAGGGATTAATCAGTTGTCTCCACAAAACTATTTTACCATTTTATAATTTTTATTGTCAAGCTGAACTTAGAGGCTAACATAGAAACCACAAGATTCTCTGATTTTCCCATTGACCTTCAGCCTCGTGTCATGGGAAGCATGTCTTCCCAGTGGGTTTCCTTTTGACCACATACCAGGTAAAACTGGGCTCCTGAGTTCAGGGAATAAGTACACTTCAAGAAACATCTCATGAAGCTGACTACCAGATGTCAAACCGGGATGTCAGAGGGCCACAAAATCAAACCTGAATCTCAAATTGATTTTTTTTTGGGGGGGGTAAGAAGGACAGAGTTAACTGAGGCTGACTGTCACTCTGACTGGACCACAGGATACAGAGATGCAGGTCTGGCCTCTTGATTGGCAGGTCCCTACTTATCTAGGGCTTTCTCAATCCTCAACAGTCCCAGAGTCCAGGACATCCAAAGTTACTGTAAATAATCTATCAATAACAGAAGTAACAGAAATCTTTCACAGATGTTACCATGTTCTATAAACTGAAGTTGGAGGAAGGAGATTTGTTTTTCAGTGTGTGTTGTGGGTATGTGTGTAATTGACACATAACTTACAAGAAAGCCTTTTGTCTCATTTGTGCTGTTAGCTTACGTGGGTCGGTGGTTATTTTGTGGAGCACAGAGCTATCAATAAGCAAGCTGAGGGACTGAGGGAGCAAACATTCACCTAGCTTCTTCATCTTCTGCGCCCCCAGCTGATAAAGCATGACAACATTATGAATAATAATAATCCTCTAATGTCTCTGGTAGGCTGTGAGGTTCACATAATTGAATTGGAGGGTTAAAATATCTTTTTTCTTTTCTTTCCTTTTCTTTTCTTTTTCTCTTCTTCCTTATTCTCTGTGTCATTAGTATAGTAGAGGACCATAAAAAACAAGGGACAAGGAAACCACAGCCAGAGGGGTTTAGCTGCACCAAGTCAACATTTAACAGTCACACTCTGTTTTGTCATTACATGGGTGCGCCTTTTACGAGTTTTATAGCTCTGTGAGCCTCATTTCAGTGGTGTCCATTATGACAGCTGATCCACAGCCTGTCTTTCTCCTTGGGTCTGTGCCTGGTGGGAAGCAAAGCTCACTGCCCACATGAATCCCAATTTCAGAGAGGGATGGGGGACCTGTATTTCCCTGCACTGTTTAACTTAAGAGCAGAGAACTTAAGAAAAGGCTCTGCCTTGTCTCAGGTGCAGCTTGTGCACTCTTTTTTGCTTTGAATGTGCCATGAAAGAGCAACGAAGACGCCCTCTCTGTCCTTTGTGCTCACTGAGAGTTTTCAGTTGTTCTGTGTAACTTGATGGAATAGTAATGGAAGAAAAGGTCTGACTTTTAGGTAGCACAGACATGTAACTAAGCTCATTCCTGAGTATGAAAAGGAAAAAAATATAAACATCAAATACATTATTATGTATATAGCAAGGATGGAGGGAATTCAATGATTTTTTAAAAATAACTCAAATCTTATTTTCATCATAGGTATTTCCTGTCTTTGCCACAGGAAACTGAGGCCCATAACCATTCCCAAGATCCCTATGCATTTGTCATTGTCTTTTTTGCCCCTACTGTTTGGTCTTCTCCGTGATGTTTTCTTCTTAATGTCAAAAATATTAATTTCTTAAATGTTTGAAAGCCAATGAGAATCATCCATCTCACATTTAAATCAAATTTTAAAATCTTTTTTCTGGGACTCAGTTGCCTTAAGTGTTTTATTTAAAGATAATTCTAATTTTAAATATGTCCCTTTCCCTATTAATCCCTGTTGCCTTTTGCAGTCCAATAGAAAGTATAGGTTTGTTTTGGCTTTCCTATTGGGTCCCAACATTGGTGTCATATGCAAGCATTTAAGTGCTCTTTCCCATTGTGCTAGTCAGTGGATAAGCTGCAGAGCCAATGGCCAGCTGCCATTCCACGAGTGAACATGAATATTCTAAGGAGAGCATCGTATTTACTCTCATTGACCCCTGGAGCCACCTGGTCTACATGGGATGCTTTCTTTTACTCCTTCAGTCTTTGGGATCTAAGACTACTATGTAGTGCCACTGTCCTAGAAATTACTATGCTGACCAGGCTGTCCTTGGACTTGCCCTTCAAGTTCCTCCCCCTTCAAGTTCCAGGATCAAAGGCAGCGCACCTTCCTCTTCTTCAGGCTAGACACAATCATTTGATCTTCCTTCAGGACAACATAAGATCAGAAAAGATTTCGCAGAATCTTAACGGACTTAACCTAATACTCTCCCCACCCCCGAGGGTCTTAGCAAACCTTTGACTTATATGAGACTGGATTAGCCAAACAGGACTCTTATTTCCAAAAGAGATCTGGTTGCTGTCCAATTGCTCACTTTTAATCAGCAGAAGTACATATACGCCATTTTGTTTGGCTCATACCTATATATGCACCAAAGTTCTGTTTTGACCATGTTGTTAGAATTATTTCCATCTACTCTTTGATGACCCCAGCGGGAAAGAACTTTTGCTGGCCTTTTTAAGGTCCCGTGTCTCTGCTACTGCTCTTTGTAACTGGATGAGGGGAGGGAAGTTCTAGATCTGATTGATTAGTAATGCGAGCTCGGGAAAGCCTAACTACTACCTGGCATTTGTGGTTTATAAAAACAGCTCATAAAATTGAGGTATGCCATGGCAAATTCCATAAAAATGATCATTGATGTGATTTTATTGCTCTGATCACAATGGAAACAAGTTCACGAGGCTGGTAGAAAAGTATGACCTTTGTCCGTCAACATTTCCTTGTTCCCCAAACCTTGGTCTGTGAGATTTCCAACGTCTTCCCGCATCCCTCTGTGCCTCCTGGTCAGTCTGTTCAAACAACCGACAGGGCCTTACTCCCACTGTGTGTCCCAGGATAGCCTCAAACTCACAGCAACGCCTCTGCCTCAGCCTCCTAAATCCTGAAATTACCAGGCCTGTGCCACCACACCCTGCTCCCACTTGTTATGTTTATCTCCTTATATTATTGGAGCTGATTCTGTTTAGGCAAGATTTAATTCTGAGGGCTGTGAGAGTCACACTATTCTTATTCCCGGCCATAGCTGAAAAGAGGATTCTATAAAGGAAAATATTAAGATTAAAGGGTATAATCTCAAAAGATTGAGTCCAAGAAATGATATCACCCATGTCAGTCCCTTGAGAGCAGGGCTTCTCAACCTTCCCAATGCTGCAACCCTTTAATACAGTTCCTCGTGTTGTGCTGACCCCCGACAATAAAATTACTTTCACCACTATCTCATCACTGTCATTTTGATACTGTTATGAATCATAATGTAAATATTTGTGTTTTATGGTGGTCTTAGGTGACCCCTGTGAAAGGTTCATTGGACCTGGGTGGGGGGTTGCAGCACACAGGTTGAGAACCACTGCATTAGAGGCTAGAGATATAGGAGATTGAAAAGAAGAGCTTGGGAAGACTGTTTGACATCATCATGGGTTTATAACATTTGACTGATTCTTTCTCCTAATATTCCTGAATAAATTAACTCTGACTTCGTTAATGGTGAGAGCTGATTTTATTTCCAACTCATCTTTTTGTTGATTCACCATATTATCTGCAGTTACTTCTTTCCATTCCTGTACAAATTCACATGTCTGGGCTCCTGAGAAATGCATGTAAGATGTAACTATAATATCGAATTCCATGTGGCCTTCAGGGACATTGCTTTCCTCTTGGGTTGTCTTCTGTCTTCACTGGAAACATGCCACACATCCTGGAATCCGCCCAATCACATCTTCCTTTCATATGTCTAAGAACCAAGATACAAAGAGTGACAAAGTGTGTACCCTACCATGCTCATCTCTACTTTCTCTTACTGACAGCTTCTTGGCCACTTTGAGGGGCTCCACTCTAGGGAGGCTAATTGCTTAGTCTCAATATCCCATGTGCATTAGCGGCAGGTAGTCAGGTGTTACTTGCTATAAAAACTGATCACAACATCCCTGCTCATTCATAGAGGTGGACGCAGTGAGTCAGAAGACACTTAGCATTTCATTCTTTTTCGAATCTGATTGCCTCCATTTTTCTATTTCTCTTTTGAAAACCTTTTCATCCAAACAGGACATTCTCTAGACAACATATAGTATCATTTCCCTATAGACCATTAAAAAGAAATTTGAAAGGTATTGTGTGTACACAGATCTTCCTCCCAAGAAGTGCAGTGATGGTTTTTCTTTCTTTTTTTTTTTTTTTAAATTTCATTTTACATTCCAACCACAGTTCTCCCTCCCACCCTGCTCGCCTCCCCTCAGCCAAGCCCCAGTCCACTCCTCCTCATGGGTAAGAGCTTCCTTGAGGAGTCAACACAGTCTGACACAATAGGTTGGGGCAGGGCCAGGCCTCTCTCCCATGCACTAAGGCTGAGCATTGCATCCTTCCATAGGCAATGGGCTACAAGCTAGCTCATGTACCAGGTTTGCAGCAGTGATGTTTTCTTTGACCAGGGCACTCTCAGATTTTCAGATGTTGCTGATGGAGGCGCGCGTGCGCCTGTGTGTGTGTGTGTGTGTGTGTGTGTGTGTGTGTGTGTAGCTGTTTTAACAGCTACATTTACTATGAAAACAGTCTGTCAAACTAGTGTCCTTGAAGCTCCTGAGTTAAACTTAGTGGATACTACAGACTCCCTTAGGGGAAAAAAAAAGGAATCCAGAGGTTACAAAACTATGAAAAATACCAGTCACAACCCCAAAACAAACTGGGTCAGAGTCTGCGCACTTCAGCTTTAATACTGTGTGATTCTGTGGCAGTGACTGTAAACTGGGCTCTCTTGTATGCTGATAGACAACTTAAGTTTTTCCCATCAAGATAGATACACTTTGATGAATAGAGTACAGAGTTCCAAGGCCACAGACTTGAGAGAAATTTTAATCTTGTTCTTACAATTGTACTATTGTCAAAGGTTTGCCAAGATAAAGCCTGCACTGTATTAAGGATTTCAATGCACCATTAGTTATTTGTGACCACATTTGCTGGGCTCTTTCCCTTGTAATACAATGGTCTTCAATAGTTGGTTATGTTCTGTCAACACTGTACCAAGGTAGCAAGCAGCTCTGCAGTGTATATGATCCACCAGTGTCATTCATGACAATCTCTCTCCAGCAGTCTGTCAAACTGTCACAAGACTTGAGCTATAGCTTCAGATGCCAATGGCTGCCTTTCTTGGAACCACACTACCCAGAGAGGATGGCTGGGAAACTTGAGAGGAAGGCAGCCTACCTCTCCTTGCATGCTTTTTCCTGTGTTCAGAGTCAACTGCTCTCTTAATTTGGAAGCAATGTAACATCATGAGGGGGTGAGATTAGCATTATATTTTTTCTTGAGCATTAGTTCCTTTTAACACCATGTCCCCCATTAATGTAAGTCACACAGTGCATGCTTTCAAAAAACGATGTCTTTGAGAACTAAATCATGTCTATTTGTATCTCAAGTAATTCGCCAACTCAATATTTTGGCTGAGCAATCCAAGTCAAATTGTGGTCCAAGTAGCAGGCACTTCCATTGGATATACGAAGCCTTGACAAGCAATTAGTGATGAATATTTAATTGCTTTCATTACCCTTATGTGAGCAATGCAGATGGCATTTGGGACGTGGCAACCAGAGGTAAACTCCTCTGAGCTCTGTTTCTGGTCACCTGACTACAGGAAGGCATTCTTTGGGACTTATGCCACCCCTATACCTCTACTGAATAAAAATGAAGCCGGCTTCCCAAATACAGAGCAGGTTGCTGATGGGAAATATCTGTATGTGTTTTGTGACTAGGGAAGCTTGTCTCCAATGATCTCTGCCTAGCTCCTCAGGCACACAAAACCCAAATGCCAAGACTTTCTATGGGTTTGAAAGAGTCAACGTTCCTTCCAAAGACCTGCTGATTAGTTTCCCTAATTGCCTTAGTATACCACGTTGAACATACAAAGGTGAATAAACCAATATCCCCTGTCTACGAGAAACCAACTTTATTATGTATGCCCCAAGGGGAGAAATGCCTTTGAGTAATTATAGTTTCAAAATTCTCATTTTAAATTTCTTTGTTTTGTTTTGTTTTTTTTTTTTTTTTGAAGGAAAAAACAACACTGGAGAGTCTGACTCAGCAACTGGCAGTTAAACAGAATGAAGAAGGAAAATTTAGCCATGGAATGATGGATTTCAATATGAGTGGAGACTCAGACGGTTTGTGACGTTTACTCGTTCATAACCCAGAATGGAGGGGAAGAGGTGTACTTAGAGCAAAGCGAGTAGACAGGAAGGCCGTTGCCTCCCTGGCCATCATGGTGGGGGTCTCACACACACTGGGCGGTCCCTGTGTGCCAAGCACTCCCCAGTCATTCTTGCTCTGCAGTGCCTGTCAGTGTCAGTGCCACTACAGACGGTTGACCCCAGCAGTGTGGAATCATTGCCCCGGCCGGGATCAGGGGATTGTCAGTGCCAAACGCAAGGCTTAGATCTAAGATGACCTAATTCCAAATACCCTCTCCCGGCAGCCCCCTGCCTCCTGCGTCCTTATTTCCTGCACTCCAAACTTTGTAGAACTGCGAGGCTATCAGCTCATTTTGCAGCTTGCATTTTCAGCTGAACATAGAGCAGAGAAGACAGGGTCTGGGCATTTTCCTTGCATTTGGAGCCTTCCCTGACATGCAGTCCTCACACTGACGGACACTAGTCTAACCCAGCATCTAGACCCTGCCTCACCAGCAGTGTCTGGAGAACTCCACATTCCTCTCCTATATCTCACACTCAGGTCACTTCAAACATGGCAGCCAGCAGCCAGATTCCCAGTTCAGCTGAGACAGCAAAGAGAGCGTGAGGAGGAATAGTTTCTCTATACAGGACCCCAGCAGGGTCTTTCCTCCAGGACCAGGTGATGTGTGCTTTAGAACTTTAGTGGCCTAGCCTTGCTGCAGGCTGGAAGAAGACTCAGCAAACCATGGAGAAGCAGAGTGCAGAGGTGGGAGTCCCTGAGACTCCTCAGCACGTACACTTCTCTACTCATCAAGGCCCTCACCAGCCAGGCAAGCATGGGCGTCTCACTTACTGCTCCCTTGAAACTGATCATGCGCCACTCGAGTACCAGAAAGACAAAATCTTGCAACCATTCCTGTTGGTGTCTTGCTACTGCACTGGGGAGAATAACCCTGGCTGACATACACACAGAGAGCCTGCTCAGGGTTGACAAAGCCCCACACTGCTGCTGCTCTCGTGGCTTCTGTTGCTGTAAGGTGCTAGGAACTGGAAGCAGCAGATGTGCCGGTCTGATCATTCCCTGGTTACAAACCCATTTCAGAAAGATGATGCTGTGCATCAGCACCACTGCTTGTCAGTCAAGAGGCCATTATTGGCTGTAACACATTCCATCCATTTTAAGTTATGCTCACATGATAAAATACCCTCTGGCACTGAGCGTTACAGCAGCAGAGCTCGTGTGGCCATTGTCTAATTGAGTGGTGTGCCCATATGAAAAGCAGCTTCCAGTCTACATCAAGCAAGGAACACGTAATGAATGAGCAAGCATGAACCATGTGACCCAGAGAGATGCTATTTTGCTGCTGTTGTTTTTTAATTTCCAACCCTATAGAGGCAATACTGATTGGTTGCTTACTGGTTCTACAGATTAAGGTATACAGATGAACAGGAGGGACTTTTAAAAGAAAGACATGATTATTTTCTTGGTGGCACAAAGCACCAGAAACTCCCAGATTCTAAGTTTTCTGCTGTTTTTCTTTCCTTTTAATAATGACAACAGTGAAGACTTAGCAACAGAGCTCCATGCTTCCTCAAGCCCCTTGTTCTCATCACCCAAACCTAAGCATCTTGGCTTCCAAGCTGTGAGCCACTCTGCCAGAGCTGCTTCATGAAGTCACATAAGGCCAGAGGAGGGAAAGCACAGCTTCCTGTGTGACTCCTGGGGGTTGAGGGGCACCTTATCATCACTGACCCTTGATATCTAAAAACAACCGTCAATTGGTGTTTTGATAACATGCTAGGAGAAAACATTCAATGAAATAGATGGTTTTCCCCTACCTTAAACATGACAGAAAACTTAAGAATCAATAGTAACATACTAATTAATTGGTTGTTCTCTTGTGACTATCCATTGCCTTTTAGACTGTATATATGATGTATATGATTGAAAAGAATACCAACGACATTAAAAAGAGATCTTTATATTATTGTTCCAACCACAATTCTATCTAGCAGATTTTTACCAATGTGTCCTCAGAGACAAAAGGGAGGTACAAATACTTCATTTTCTCTCAGTGTTGGTGTAGCCTTTCCTAACTCAGCCTGCCACACCCCTGAGTGTCCCCTGGTTTTATCAGGTCCTTTACATCTGTAATATTTCTACAGTACTGATATACCCTAAGAGCCCAAAAAAGTAATATGTCCCCAGCTCTCTGTGAGCTCTTCAGGAAATGTTCAAACTGTCCATAGTCCATTGAAAACCCAAGAAGTAATGAGAACTGGGTTAAAAAAAAAATTCACATTTGCTGCCACAGGCTTATCACTGACACTACATAAGCAAGCATCTGCCTGCGGGACTGGGAGCCCTGTTATCAGAAGGACGTTTTGTTTTCAGATATTTTAATAGACTGAGAAAACAGGCATCGGGGAGGAGTTCTGCCAGCTCTCAACACTGACATTAAGTGCTGATGTTCTTCCCTGTTTATAGGAAGCGCCGGAGTTTCAGAGTCAAGAATTTACAGGGAATCTAGGGGACGTGGGAGCAACGAGCCCCACATAAAGCGTCCGATGAATGCCTTCATGGTGTGGGCAAAAGATGAACGGAGGAAAATCCTTCAGGCTTTTCCTGACATGCACAATTCCAACATCAGCAAGATACTGGGTAAGGAGTGTGGAGGCCTGAGTGATGTCTGTGATGTGTGGTACTCTCGTGCCAGGTGTGAAAGGCAGGCTGCTCCTGTTATCTGCTTTTTCAGCATATTAGCACCATCACTGAGGACCCCGTGAACAACACAGTATCCCGTGTTCAATGAGACAAGTGCCCCATTTGTAATCTTCCCTGAAGAGTGGTCATCCCCATGATTGTCAAAGTCCTCCCTACTTTCACCCAAGCCATTCCTAGTGATGACTGTTTCTTCATGGCCATTGTGAAGTGGTCATGCAGGTCTCATCCCACTCTTGTGCTCCTTAGTAGAAGCATGTAAAATTTTAGAGTTTAGTGTGCATGGTGTGGGGGGGGAGGAGAGGGGAGCTACAGGCTGGTTCATCAGAACATAGGATCTAGAATATCCACTCCTATACTATAGGGTCAGTAACCCTATGGACTAAAGGTGCTCTCGGTAACTCTGAGAGCCATGGCATCCTTCTGAGTTTAACTGAATAGAAGCTTGAGTTACCAGAAGACAGGGCAGAGGGAGGGAGGGACAGACAGAGGCAGGGGGGCACAGAATATAGAAAGAGTTACTGCAGACTGACTTAAGAGCTAACGGAAATGATGACCTTGTCATCACTATGTTACTGCCATCCTCGTCTTTATTTCCAAGGAGCATGATGCACTAGAACAGCAAGGTGGGTTTTACATCGCCTCCTCTCTAACAATCAGAGTTCAGAATGAAAGCATCAAGCTCTGACAGAAAAAAAGGAGGCCTTGAAAATAAGAAGCATTGAGTAAACTACTTAGGCTTTATTAAAATTGATGATGCTCTTGGAATTACATGGACATCATGAAGAAATCTCTGTGTGTGTGTTAAACAGCTGACTGCCTACTAGTGGTAACTAAATGTACTCTTCTGATTAATACCCCCGTGTTCTCAACAGAGGCAGTAGATGCCACTCAGTTCCCAAGGTGTACCTGCAATGCCATCAGAGCACATAAAAACACATGCACTTCAGTGTGTGTGTGTTAGCATTTTCTTCTAAAATAGTTTTCAGATGAATACACGGTTGTTGTTTGAAAGATTAGAACAAGTGGAGTTCAGTTGCAGAAACAGGGTTTGCATATTTGAAAACATAAACTTGTACAAAGTAACCTGCTTAAGTGATGAAGGGGAGCCAGCGTCTCTAATGAATGGCTCTGCCAAGGCTCATCCGTGTCTCCCTTTAACTCACTTCATCATGAATTTCCCAAACATTTTAAGGCAGTGCTTCCCTATGTAGTAGACCAAGCTGGCCTCGAACTCAGAGCTATGCTTGCCCCTCTCTCCCAAATGCTAGGATTAAAGGAGTGTACCTCTATGTCTGGAGCGATTCCTCAGCGTGGACATGCCACACCTGTTTCACCTGGAGTCACCTTGACAAAGGAGCTCAGTGCTAAATCCATCTCACTGGTTAAAACTTTAGATAGAAGAGCAGACAGTCTGGAGCAGTGTTGTGGTGGCTGGGGAGGTGGCTGGGTGGATAAGAACTCTTGCTGCCTGAGTTAGGTTTCAACACTCAAGAAAGGAGGTTCACAGCTGCCTGTAGCTTCAGAGTATCCAAAGCCTTCATCTGGTCTCCATGATCAACTGCACATGTGTAACACACACATCCTTAAAAGTGTTATTTTTGTTGTTTTGGGTTTTTTTTTCTTTTTTTTTTTTTCTTTTTTGAAACAGGCTTTCTCTGGATGGCCTGGAATTAGCTCTGCAGACCAGGCTGGCTTGGAACTCACAGAGATCTGCCTGCCTCTGCCCCTGAGTGCTGGTATTAAAGGCATTTGCCACCCTCGCCTGGCTTGTGTTTTTTTTTTTCTTTTTTAAGACAATAATTTTTCTAGGAAGTGTACCAAAGATTCTTTATGGTGCAACACTAACTGGCTAGGAGAATCTGTTAAGGTGAGAGTTGCCATATGATCTCTGACATTACAATCTACACTTAAGGTGGTTCCAGCCCAAGACTTACTGATAAAGTCATATTAATTAAACATATAGCATTTATAGTCACACAAAAATCAAACACCAAAGTGTTTGGGGCCTCAATATTTAGTTATAGCTTTGAATAAATACAAAATCTTCAAATAGCCACAAGATGGTTCTGAATGGCCTATTTCATATAAAAGTACAAAGAAGGCTTGATGTTTTTCTCTTTACTGATTGTTTTGGATAACAGCCTCCGACAGCATGCTGCTAATTCATTCTGCTTAAAACAGGCGCTTGAGCTGGGTTGACATTTTACGTAGTCTCTGGGGATCCTAGTTGACATTTTAAAGGGCTTCTAAGCATTTTATAATACCCTAAAATCTGGTTTTAATAAGCCATTCTGCTGAAATTGTTAACATACGGAATCACCTTTTACTGTTTGGCGCGAGATCAGGGACTGGGGGACATCTTTTTCTGATTAGATATACAGTAGTCGGAGTAAAATGTGCAAATTCATTACATGCCCCATGGAGATGACATAGCTGCTCAGCACAGGCTCTCCTCGTGTAGCATACTGCCAGACTCAGAAGTTGGAAAGAAAAAAAAGATGAAGGCTACTTATTTTCCCTTATTTTGAGCATCAAATATTTGTCGTTGTAACTTACTCTTTTGTTATGAGGAGGCATTCCCAATAGTCTATTCATTTTCATTGCAAACAGCCCACAGCAAGCTGCTTCCTCATTGTGCATGGCTGTGGGCACAAACCAAGTAGCTGTTTTCATCTCTTTGTGGGGAGGGGTTGGACCTACCACAGTGTCTTTGCCATGCGTGTAGTTATGGGATCTGCAGTCAACTGCTATTGTTGCCGGGAAGCCATGGACACCAAAACCAAGTTACCAATTGGCTGTCCTTACCCAGAGGAGATATTAAAGATGTAAAGTAGATCTGCCTCCAAACTGAGACTGCATGGACCTAAGGTGGGGTTGAGCAGCTATATCCATGTTGGCAAATACTCAAATAAGTATCATAATTCATAATTATGAATAAGTAAATCTGTAAGCTGAGAAGTGGGGGCACACAGGCTTGTAATCCCAGAATTTGGAATATTAGAGCAGGAAGACTGAGCTACCCAAAGAGACCCTGTCTCTAAAAGCAAAAGGTATTGGTATTTGTAATTATTATGTGGCCCTATTTTAGAATACTGCTTAAGTCTGGGTACTCTCAGGGGAAACTGTCAGAAGTTAAAGCAGGGAGTTCTAATTCTCAACCTACAACCTGCCATTGTGCAAGATAGGAAATGTAAAAATGACGGTCAAGCCAAGACAGATTACCTCCATCAGTGAGCATTTCCTTTCCTTAGCCAAGAGATATTTTAGAGGAAATCTTCAATAATCTAGCTGAATCACCTTATTTCTGTATTCAGTTTTTAGAGTAGAATCATAGACCCATGATTCTCATTGTATTTTTTCTTCCCAGTGGACTGTTTCTGGTAAACTGACCCTTATATGGGCTGGTCTGTGGTTTGAAATCTGGTCTACACCCTGGCAAGAAATGCCATGGAAAGAATTGATCTCATTCAACCGTATATTAATATTGTCTGTGTTTGTGATGACCCCGGAAACAGCATACTAATAGGAGAGGTCCATGAAAGCAGTGGGTTCTCAATCTGTGGGCCATGACCCTCTGGGGCTCACATGTCTGATAACCTGCATATCAGACATTCGAATTATTTTTCATAACAGTAGCAAAACTAGTTATGAAGTAGCAATGAGCTAATCTTACGGATGTGGACCCACACAGCACGAGGAACTGTATTAAAGGGTTGCAGCGTTAGGAACAAGCGGCAGGCGTCCGCTCTCTCCATCCACCATGTGAGTCAGGTTGGCTGACGAGCCATCACAGGACCCGAGATGACTCAAAGGAGTTCTTACATGTGGTAACCCCCCACCCCCCATCCTTCTCCTAGTCTTAAGTACCTTCTTAAAGGAGTTAATTCTGAAGCACCATGAGTTTTACAGGTGTGGTTTCTGAAACAACCACATGATACTCGAACTTTTGTGATAAGCAATGTGCCCTCAACATAGAAATACTCCAAGACTCAGTGAGCTACAGATTCACAATACGTGTTGAATTCACATGGGGCTTTTTAGCAGTTTAACTGCATCGTATAAAATTCTTGGGCTTTTCAGTGCATAATAAGCAAGTTTAGTTAACTGTTCATTCAAGTCAAAAATAATGCATTGCCCAGTGCTCATGTCTTTGGGTGCATAATTTCCTTACAGACACCTCTGCTCTTGTGAAAAATCTCGCCTTTCAAGTTGATCTTGCTAATCAGAAACATGTTTATATAGTTCTGGATTTTGTCCAACATTTTTTTTCTCAATTTCTTTCTTGTTCTCCATGGCATCTCTCTCTCTCTATTTTAGGATTCTTAGAAGCACTGCAAATTGTGGCATCCTAACCTCCTTGTCTCCACAGGATCTCGCTGGAAAGCTATGACCAACCTAGAGAAACAGCCATATTATGAGGAGCAGGCCCGCCTCAGCAAACAGCACCTGGAGAAGTACCCGGATTATAAGTACAAGCCCAGGCCGAAGCGCACCTGCTTGGTGGATGGCAAGAAGCTGCGCATCGGGGAATACAAGGCCATCATGCGGAACCGGAGGCAGGAAATGAGACAGTACTTCAACGTCGGGTATGAGAACTTCCTTCCGGCACTGCCCGTGCCACATGGTGCCAACTTCCTGTGGTCCGCAAGGGAACAGCCCCTTGGGCCGTTCAGTTGCAAAGCAACCGTTTGAAATGGAACCCACAGTCTTTTTTCCAAGATTATTTTGTATCTAGTATGTAGCCCTGAAAACATACATAGCATAAGTACAGACAGATGTGTGTTTCTATGTTTGTATATGGGGGGGCATCCACTGTGAGCTCCTTGCACCCCTGTGAGTTTTATTCACAAGTTATTTGAAAGCGCAGTCCCTTCAATAATAAATATAGTCTTGATGATGACTGCTACAAACTTAGAGGTACGTCTGGGTCTTGCGGTCTTGCCCGTTCTTCTCCCAGCTGGTGTTCTGACTTACAGCACTTCACTGTGATAAATTTCACCACTGGCAGCTTATTCAAGATAACACAACTGAACAGTAGTTCCAAAAGAATCACTAGCTTCTGAGTAGTGTGAAGTCACACACACACACACACACACCACACATATACAACACATACACATGCTTTCTGTGTATGCGCCTTATACAGTAGATATTACATTTACGATGCAGCAAGGTCACAGACAGGAGAGTGCCATCATGAGTTTAGACCTCTGCCTCAAGGATGCTCTCTGCACGGTGATGCTATATATGCCGCCTACAGCCGCACTGCAGAATTCTCAAGATACACAGGGGGGAAAAGTCACTCATGCTTGAAACAAGAAGATACAGAGAGCATAGATAGCAAAGACCACTCTGGGGATAGGCAGAAGGTGGCTGAATCATAAAAGGTAGCTGATCAGACCTGCCACACACCCTCCAGAGCCAGCATGCTCTGTGCAAGGCTCCAGGAGGCCACCTTTTCTGGAGCATATAGTAAGTAAATCTATCAATGAATGAAAGAAAGTAGGAAAATGAGCCCAGGTGAATGTCTAGGAAACCCAACCCACCAGTATCAGCTAAATTAATTTTTAAGGTCCACTGCAAAACCGAGAATCCCATGTTAAAAGGTTTTAAATAGTGGGAGAGTAGGACTTGGAAGTAAGTCTGGGACTATAGGCAATTTCCAGGGCGGTATGTCTATGAGGCTGGCTTTGCCTGAGGTCCCCAAAGGACTCACACCATTTCACACACTAGGTAGATAACATTACTTGATCATACTTTGGGGACCATAACGTTATTCTGAAAGTTCTCAATAGCTTAGAGATTTTTTTTTTCCATTGCACTGGAACTATCTCTAGGTTCCATTGTAGGAGAAACAAAAACTCCTTCCATCTGTCATAGTGAAGGCAAAGCGAACCAGGAGGCAAGCTCTTGGTTCTTGCTGAATCTTTCTGTGACAGATTTTTTTTTTAACCTAATAATAAAAAATCAGGATTATTTTAATTATCAAATGGCAATTCAGCTATATGCCTCCTAATCTATGAGGCACCATACAGGCAGGGGAGGCCCTAGAATCCACACGGGATGTCATTGAAGCGTGTTGGGTAAGCCGGATCCAGTTAGTGCTGAGCCAGAGGACAGCTGAGATCTCATGCGTATGCTCACCTTCTTTTTCTGTGACAGGCAACAAGCACAGATTCCCATCGCCACTGCTGGAGTTGTGTACCCTGGAGCCATCGCCATGGCGGGAATGCCATCCCCTCACCTGCCCTCAGAGCACTCGAGTGTGTCCAGCAGCCCAGAGCCCGGGATGCCCTTGATCCAGAGCACTTACAGCGTGAAGGGAGAGGAACCTCACATCAAAGAGGAGATCCAGGCAGAGGACATCAACGGAGAGATTTACGACGAGTATGACGAGGAAGAGGATGACCCAGATGTAGATTATGGGAGTGACAGCGAAAACCATATTGCAGGACAAGCCAACTGATAAGGGCCAACAGACTGTGGTGTGGTGAGCTGAGGACTTAAAGAAGCCCTAGCTGGTCCATCCTTACCAGTGGCCAAGCACATTAACTTTCTCATACACTGACTGTTATTTTAACTGTTAGTCTTAAATAGTTGGGACATCAGCTGACAAATAGACCTCAGCCTCAAAAGGCTCGGAAAGGAAACAATTTCCAAGCAGACAACATCAACAAGAGATTGAAATAAGCTATGGGTAAAACAAAGCCAGTAACTCAGCTGCTAGACCCCAGCACTGAAGTCTCACCCGTCAACTTTTTTTTTTTTTTAATAAACTTTATGGCTGTTTGTTCTATAACTAGAAATTCTCACTCAGGTACACAGTGCCAACAAGTGGCTTGTGAATGTGTTTTGTTGTTTTGTGCTACAATTTTTAAAAAAGAAATAAGTTTTGTTTTGTTTTGTTTGGGGGGGATGGTTCTGGGTTTTTCTTTTACCTTCTTTCTCTCTTTTTTTTTTTTAATCCTTTGTGATTGTTGTCTTGCACCTGACAGAAAGAGGGAGATGGGCACTTGGGTCCCTCTGCCCTGTCTCTCTTCTGCTTTAAAGATGGGGTCCCGTGTGTGAGGGTGGGGGGGAGAGAGGAAAAAGAGAGCCTGTTTTTGCCTTCCTTGGTTCTATACCACACAATCAGCAATCATTTCCTTTGGAGACCTCTTACTCTTGCACACAACACTACATCTTTAAGCAAGTGCCAAATCCATACTGAAGCGATCACCAAGTTCATTTTCTACCCCTTCCTTACTCCTGCTCCTTCTTAAGTTGGGACAGTGTTAAACCTTAGACAGTCCCTGGAAAGAGCTGATACACCAGCAACTGGTGAGATTGATTTTTTTGTAATGGAAACTGTAGGTGCCGTTCTCAGGTGAAAAGAGAGAGAGAGAGAGACATAGAAATTTAGAGGAAAAATATTTTCTGATCTTGGATTTCTGTGTGTGTATGTGTGTGATTATGGTACATTAGATACATTCCTATTAGGGAATAATGTTGGGCCATTGAAAGCAAAACCCACATGTGGGAACGGAATCCCACCTCTCCTAAGCAAGTGGTCTAGAATAGCAACCTTGACCTTGACCTTGACCTTGACTTTGCACTTCTAGTGACAATGGAACTAAACGTAGGGCTCAGAAATTCTATTTTTCAGTGTCAAGAATGTTTCTTATTGGGTGGACCTGGTGGCCCTGTGTCATGGACATGTGCTTGGCAAACATGGAAGCTACCAACCAAATGCTTCCTGAGGTCCCTTTCTTCCTGGACAATTTGCTTCTTCTAATGTTTGCTACTTAGTGGTGTGTGTGTGTGTGTGTGTGTGTGTGTGTGTGTGTGTGTGTGTGTGTGTGTGTGTGTGTGTGTTTCCTGTTGAAACTTTGAGTAAAACAATCATTGTTTTGACTGAATATATTTGGCCATTTTTCAGAGATACAGAATTAGGGTGTGTCTCCCCCATTCCATCTTTTCCCAATTGGGAAACAGAACTGGTAGTTCTGTAGGATTTTCGTTTCATCTCTCCATGCAATGAGGTCAGAGGCTGCATTTCACAAACGGGGGCCATGTGTATGCCCTTCCATAAGAACTAGGATTTGGTTACAGTTCACTGTAGCACACAAAGGGGAGGCTGGCCGAGCACAGACCCTTACTACTGTATGGTCCTTCACGGTAATTTGAGTCTGCTAAAGATCAATTGCTCCTGCCAGCAGACTCCTTGCTGGGACTAACAGCCAATGGTGACAGGACTCGTGATACAGATGTCACCAACCAAAGGGCCAAGGCAGGGGTGGGGCCTGGAGAAACAAACACAGAGTCACTTCAGGTCACTCACCATGGTTAGTGTTTAGTATCAGTCAGTCAGCACTGTAGCCAGTGGCCTGGATGGATATGTTACACTGTAGCCAGTGGCCTGGAAATGTTACAGTATTCAATCCCTTTTTCAAATTGCCCCACCAAACACTGCCCTTAAGTTTGATTTTCCCCCCCGGCACAACTAAGCAAAAACAACAAAAAAAAGTAAAGAAGAAAAATCCTTTTTGTTTTTCTCTCTCTCAAAAGTCTTGCTCTGGGGTTTTGCTTGGAGGAGCTGATCATACCTGCATGTCAGAGGTTTGGTTCTGTTTTCTGTTTGTGGTTTGTTTGTTGTTTTTATTTTTTTAATGACTGTATTTTCCTTTGAATTGCCTCTTTTTGCTAGTGTTGTAAAATGATGATAAAATAATAATAATAATAATAGTAATAATAATAATAATAATAACAGTCAGCTGTTCCCAGATTAGTAAATTATGTATAATTTATTTTATTTCTCCCTTTCTATTTTATTCTGCTCTGATTTGGAAGTACAGCCAGTAAGCTGTTAGGTATTTAAAGTTAATTTCTCTTTCCAGCTCTTACACACATGTACACACATACATGTATGTGTGCATATGATACACATATACTCATCCACACACTTGCTTCTCCATCCATAACTTCCTCTGTGTTAACAGTCTTGGCCCCGGTAGTGTCAGTTCTGGTGTTTAATATGAAGGGGTGAATTAGTAGGAGGGTTGTGTTCAATCTTAATTAACTTATGTTCTTTTCTCTCATTTTAGTTATTTAATTACCAATTATCTAGAGCCAATTTTTTGTTTTTGTTTATTTTGTTTTGAAGCACTCTGAATAAGAGAAAAAAATAGACACTTGTTTTTATACCATTATAACATACAATGTGAAAACAGATTTATTAAAAAAAAATGTTTCTCTGTGTCTGTTAACAAACCCTCCTGACTGATGTGGGTTTTCCATTTAAGTGTGCTGGGTTCTGATCTCACAGCACATTCTAGACAAGCCTGCTTTTCCTTTCTTGACCTTGGGCAACAAGAATACTTTGTTTTAGCTCCAGGTAGATGCTACTGAAGGCATCCATGGCCAAAACCCATTCCGACACAGTGCTATCTGAGCAGGCTCTCTCTTTGGTCGGCATTTGTTTTATTTGAAGGGAAACAAATTGTTCATGGTGACTTGTAGCAGCCGAAACTCTCCAGTTTAGTTGAGTTTTATGTCTATGATTGAACTGTGCCCAGAGAAAACCACAAAGCAAGTCCATAATATGTCCTGTCATAGTCTGTCCTGACATTTTCTTCAGTGGATGTTGAGTTTGCTTTGCCCAAGAGTTTTCCCTGGGGGACAACAAAAATAAAGGTAATTCTATTCATGTCTAAAGTGCACTGAAGTCACTTAGGGGAAAAAAAAAAAGGTGCTTTTAATAGCAACTGTGTTAACACTTTGCCCTTTGGGCCCTTGATTGGATGATGATTTTTGTAAAGGATCCTAAAACCTTATATTCTTTTGTGTGCCACACAATGACCAAATAAGATACGGTAAAGGAAATAAGACACAACAAAAAGATCAAAGGTAGCAAACTGAATACCACCTTCCTCTCCCCTGCCTATCTGATCAAGCCACGCCCCCACCCTCCTTCCTTTCCCCTGCCTGTCTGTTCAAGCCACGCCCCCACCTCCTTCCTCTCTGGTCTGTTCAAGCCACACCCCATCTCCCCTCATCATCCCTGCCTTTATAACACCACCGAAAAATAATACTGCCAGTTTCTCCCTTTTATATTTGTAATTGGTACCTCTTAAAATAGTCCAGTTTGATATAAATCTAAGAAAAATATTCACCAGAAAAGAAGTGGGTTAAGGTTGTTAGTAAGTTAATGATAATTTGGTTAGTTACTACAATCAGGAGAAACACACACACACACACTAGTGTATTTTTGCTCAGATTAATCAAATGAACTTTAAAAGTTCATTTGGTATCTAGCTAAGAATTACCTTTGTGTAAAACACCTCCCAATAAACATAGTTATCATGGTTGAAGCCAAATTTTCCCATAGGGAATGAATATTAAGGTGTAAAGTGTTGTTTAATGAGGTCACTTCATATATTTGATTTCTGAAGTACAGTCACCTTAGTTCACATAAAGGAAGTTATCTCTACCATTTTATGGCCCCTCTCTAGATATTTTCTTAATGCACAAGCTGATACTGTTCTCAGAGGAATCCTCTTCTATCTCATTTAAAAACATAAGAAAGAATTAGACTTTCCTTACTCTAAAGGGTAAATTATTGAATTGTAATAACTGTATATTTACAAACAGGTTTATAAAATATTTGTCTATCAAGTTAATAGTGAAGTAAAACTTTAGGAGGTCTGAAAGAAAAAAAAAAAAACCACAAAACCCACTTAAAGTGGCTGAGCTCTCTCTGTCTTGTAGGGCACAGGCATTTATTTAGCCAGGTTTATACAGTATTTAATTTTGAAGTTCTGCAGGTTCAAGGTGATGCGTGTTTAGTTTCCTACTGACGGCCCCCCGTCTGCCCCAGTGTGTCTGTCGCTGGTCCACTAAGACAGTATTTATTCAGCTCCCCTGGCTCGAACGCACTTAGTCTTTCTAACAGTTTGAATTTCACAAGTGAAAAGGTTTTGTTTGTTTGTTTGTTTTTTTTAAATGATTAAAAAATAGAAAAGAGACAATCAATGCCTGGACTTAAAACAAAGTATGTGCAAACCACCATCTCACTTGAAATTTAATAAAGTAAAAAATTGTGTAAATATAACATAGAGTTATAGATTTCTATTTTGTTCATAACACATAGTGTAATATAAGTTGTATATTTTCATGTTTTTGGTTTTATGTTATCATTCATGCCACAATAAGAATAAAACAGGAGTTTGTGTACTCTTGGGGAAAAAAAAAACAAAAAAACAAAAACAAGATGTGGGCTCCCAGCAACCTGTTTTTTGCTTTTCTGTTTTTGTTTTCTTTTCCTTTTGTTTTGTTTTGTTTTGCATTCCCTTTTTCAGTATTACTGCCGTGCAAGGCACCAATAAAAACAGCAAATGTGTTCTTTATGATTAGACTGTCTTTCTCTGCACGATTTGTTGATGAAAGGTTAACTGTTCGTTTGTGAGAAAAAGAGAAGTCTGGGGAAGCTGCCTCCTTCTCTCTAAACATCATGACACTGCCTGACTTTGAACTGAGAACTAAGGGTGTCAGGCTTAAATGTGGACATTCCTAAAACAGGACTCAGGCAGGAATCCACCCCAAGTCCACGCCTGAGTCACTGACTCAGAGACAACAGTTTCCATGTCTTCAGGCACACTTTACTGGATAAGGGTTGCTATTCTCACACCCCACAGTTACACTCTATCCCGCTGCATGAGTGGCAAGTTTCCTAATGTCAGCTCACACAAAGCTAAGTAGCAGGAACCATTTTTACCTGTGTGAGGTACAGTTTTAATTGTAGCAACTTCTAAGTTGATCAGAACACACCTTAGCCTGCTGAGTCAGTTATCCATTTTTAAAACTGTGTTTAAAAACACAAGTCTTTTTTAAAGGGCCAGTTTTTCTCCCAACATTGTGTGTTTTCTCTCTTGATAGTTCTGTGTGTCACAATTTTCTCAGAGGGTTTCTGAGTCACTGACTGGTTTGGAGTTTTTGCTTGTAAGCAACATCGCCTAACTGAGATAAAACCTACTGTGAACACTGGTAAAACATACATGGAGCAGTCACTGCTCTGCAATTTGTCACTAAAAGGAGCATGCTACAAAGGCTGACCCATGGAACTGAGAATTAGCTTTTAGAAATGCCAAGTTCTGGGCCCAATCTAAGATATCAACCAAGATATTAACCAAGCTGCTGGCCAGGGCTCAGCTCCAAATACTTGTGTAAGCACTGAAAGCTCCAAACTACCTATTTTGTTGGGTAAAGGGGCTGTCTTCCTCCACTGCCCCTACTTCTGTTTTGCACATGGAATCTGGCAGTTACTGTTGTCGACCATGTTTCCACATGGACCTTAGGCCTCTGCAGAATATTTGACACTTCAGGTAGAGAACACTCACAGTCTCTCTTTAATGAGTGGCTTTGAGGACATTGGAGCCATCACTATAGCAATAACCATTTGGTCAGCATCTAGGAATTCACTTAGCCACAGGCTTCAGAGACCCAGACATGGGGGCATCAAAAACATCATAGAAATGCATAAAGCACAACTACATGAGGTTTGTAAAAAACAAAAAAATGTTCTGAACAGAAAACATCCATTGTAGGATTCGTGAAGTAGATGTTGGGACAAGCTGAACATCTAAGGCTGTGTTGGATACACCCTCAGACACTCTGGAAGCAGCTCTATCAGATTTTGAGTGGGGAAAATCTGAGCTGTCAAGGAAAACTCAGTCCTTGATCTCTATCAAATAAAGCTCCCTTGGCTGCAACTACAGTATTTCAGTTTAGAGACCCCACTGCTATGTTCTTCATAGCTTATGATATTTGAGTTAGAGACTCTTTCCCCTTGTTGCCAAAGACTTGAGCAATCACAAGAGTCTCAGCCACCAAGGAGGCATTTCCCATTTCTCTAACTTGGACACTCTCAGTCTACCACTTTCACTTATTTATTTATTTATTTATTTTTGTTGTAAAGATGCTGTCATTGTTGCCAGTTTTATTCTTTTAAGTATGCTTTCTCTAACTTCACAATGCTACTGCAACCTGCTACAGCAATAGAGGCCAAGGCACACAGAAAACAGCCCTATGTCTCATGTCTAGATGGATTGTTGATGAAAAATACAGTTTTGAAGGTTTAAAAAGGAATCTAAAAGCCAATGGGGCAACCTGCTTTATAAGCATCGTAATTATGCAAATAATATGGCTGGGAGTTCTGTAAAATAGTAGATTTTCTTATGAACACCTGTCCTCCAATGTGTTACTCTATCAATTTGCTTAGAAGCTATTTTTGCCACTAAAAATGAACTAATTCAACTCTTGATCATAGGTTTCATTATTTTTTCAATCAGGTCCAAATACACAAAGTTTTACAGACCCAAATACCAGTATTTACACATGCAAGCAATCATGGCCTAGAATGGTCCTTCCATGATATTCAATATACAGCCAAGAGAACATGCATTAATACATCATCACCATGTTCAGGACACATTCCAGTTAAAGGGAAACACAATACATTAAACTAGCAGAAAAGTTGTAGGAATTAATAGGCCCAAGTACATACATATATTTTGTACACTGCCTGCTCAATTTACTATTAAATTTCAGGATCTGGGAAGCAATCCTAATTACACACAAACTGTTAAACATATTTTAAATAAAGTCCTTGTTTATAAAAGTCAGTGTTGGAATTTTTAAATATATATTTTATATTTATAATAAATGCATACTATCCTGCTAGAAGGCAGTGTGTGGGGCTAAGCTGGGGCATAGAACAGATTTTGAAAGGCCACCCAGACAACTTGCTGGGAATGGCTGTCAGCCTTCATCTTACCACGTCCCAAACCAACACAACACAGTTTCATGAACTTATCTACCACCTGTGCTGGCAGACCCAAATAACAACACAAATTGTCCTGTTTTATTAGAGATGATCCTGTAAGTAGCCCTTTCCCCTAGCAGGTTAGTATACAGGACTGCAGTTAACCATTTGGAGATACCCGAAGAGGTGTTTACTGATGTCTGAAAACTGAAATCTTTGGTAGTGTTTAGGTATAAACAGCACATATTTTTGAAGAGAAAATTTCATGTTCTCTTCATTAAGAAATTATTGATTTCTCAGCCCACATGTCACACAACTCTATAAGCTTTTAAAGTTATCATCAAAGACATCCTAAATTCATATTTGTTTTTGTCATATGAAAACTTTTAAAAGTTCCCTTAACTTTTCAAGTATTTCAAGATTATTTTGCAAACTGAAAAAAAAAACATTAACAACTTTTATGTACTTTCAGGGTAATTTGTAACTCACAAAGGTAGAGTTTATATCATTGAAAGGTATGTAGACCTATATCTAAATAAGTCCAAGGGAAATGAATGCTAAGAAAAAGAGAATTTAAGGGACGTTGTATAGTTTCTGCATGAGTACTTGTCAACTGTTTTGGTAAAGATGTTAACCTGGTCTGTCTGTCTATCTGGAATAAAAGCTAAACTCTTGCCAAAGTCCCTGAGCCACTTGGACCCAGGTCATCAGATGAGTTGGATGATCTGCCATCTGTCCCTCATGCTGTGATAAAATGCCATGGCAAAAACTCACAGCCCTCGGTCCTTCATCACAGAAAATACAAAGACTTGATGCAGCATTGATCAACAGTATTCAGCTCAGGGTCCCAACCTCCATGGAATTCAGAATCCCCATGTTAGGGAATGAGGCAGCCCACAGTGGGCCAGCCTCCCGCCTCCATCAGGGCAGCAAGGTAACCCCTCCCAGACATGATCACAGGCCAATCCAATAGAGCTAATTTCTCATTGTGACTTAATAACCACCACATACCTTTTCCTCCATTTTCAAAATGTGTTCTGACTCAACCAAGTACAGAATTGCCTGTGTACTTTTACATGTGATAAAGAAATACACAGAGGAAAGATTAGAGTCATTAAAAAGGACACGTGTAACACTATATACACGCATATTTGTATGTGTGTGCGTGTACACACACAGCGTAAACTTAGAAACTCTAATAGTTAGGCAGATGCAGCTCTTATTTTCAAAGTAGTCTGGGCAAACAAGATATCCAGGATTAGAACACTCTTATTGCTTAATTGAAAGAGCCTTGCAAGTTTATGATGAGAAACAATTCTCTCATTGTCCTAAATTCGAAGATTGATTTCACACTTAAGGGCTCACAAACAAAGCGGAGAGCCACTTTTTCTGTAAACAGATTGACACGAGCTGCAGATGTGATCCCTGCCTGCTCACTCTTCCAGTCCTCGTGCAGAGTTTTATAAAGACGATCTGCAGGGGGTCTGGATAGAGATGGTACACATATGAATAGATAACAGGATATATGGATTAGACAGGGATTTTCAAGGATAAAGCTAGAAGAAATGCGTTATGATGAATATTTATCGTGTCCCATAGAATAGCTTTTCCAGCTATCGGATGGTTCAAAATTGGCTTTTAATTAATGTTCATTATGAGGAGTCTGTACAACAGAGAAGACTATTCCTTCACTCCAAATGCGTAATTTGCAAGGAAATAAGATCAACAGACATTAAGCAACATTAAGCAAAATGCAGGAAACTTATTAATGAACTAGAATTGTAGGTGATAAAGGATTTCAAATGAAAATTAGAATTATTTCAACTGTTGACCGAGGCTTCTCCTTTCAAAGAGCACATAATAGGCATTGGAAAGCTAATCTCCTACTAGAACTAGAGAAAGCTGAAAAATTAAGTCTTTTAAATTTTGTTTTGTTTCGTGTGTGAGATTAGGTTTTGTTACAGAGCGATTGATTGTAGGGGACATATAGAATTGTCAGTTCTACATGTGGTTGCTACCACAGTGTGCTACCAAAGCCTCATCCTCAAAACTGTATTTTAAAAGACAGTGGGGAACTTAGGAAGATATGCAGGGTAGATGAACCATAAATCCAGGAAAGCAAAAAAAAAAAAAAAAAAAAAAAAATCCAGGGTAAATCTGATGCTCACTGACATTGGTATTTAGAAAAGGCATAAAACAAAATGTGATCTTTGCCATTATCACTAGGTAACCACTCAAACCAGAAAAAATGGTAGGAAAAAGAACACATGGGACCACACACTGCACACTTCCATGCCAGCACAGTCACTGTGCACATCTAAAGAGACAAGTTGGATAGACCATAAATGCAAGCCTAGGTTTCCCAATGGCCTATTTGATGAATCTGTGGGCTGTGGGGAATTTAACAGGATGTTTATGGCATTGCTTCTAAAAGAAATATTGAAACCTGCCACCATCATTCAGTGCTCAGAATCAAAGTGGAGTCAGGGAGATGGGAACTGCCTTAAACACATAGCCAGCCCCACTCCAAGCTCCCCTGGTTGTGTCTTCAAAGAAAAGATGCCAGTGAGATGTGGCAGGAAACTTGAACAGGCTGATTTAAATATTCTGTATTCTTTCATGGCCTAAAATGCATAAGAATCCTCATAAAGGAAAAAAATAAAACATCTAAATGAGGTATCTACGTAAATTATTCCAAAGATAAGAATGAAAGGAAAATAGAATGCGAAGTAGAAAGGAGAGGGGGGGAGGAGGTTCTTACAAGGATCTAGAAGTCCAAGTGCTGGCCTGGGGTGTAGCTCAGAGGCTGAGCACCGGCTGAGCACACATGAGGGTGAGCTTCAACTCTTAGTACCACACACCAAAGAAGAGATTTGCAACAAAGAAAATGCCAAGCTGTGGTGGTTTGTCTCTGTGCTTTCAGCTTCCTGAGGTCCT